>NW_015656153.1:168892-169521 GCF_001515625.1 Sinocyclocheilus rhinocerous | reverse complement strand
ACTGAAATGCCTGAAATGCAAATCAATTTCTAACCTTTATATAATGTGTTTTTTCTGGATTTTTTGGTTGCTCTATCAGTTAATTAAAATGCAGTCAAACTAACTTAAAAAGCTATTAATAAAAGCTAGCTAACAACATTGATGCTATTAAAGAAAGAAATACTTTCGGTAAAATCAAAGCAGTATTAAGTATACTGAACAAAATTATAAACGCAACACTTTTGTTTTTGCCCCCATTTTTCATGAGCTGAACTCAAAGATCTAAGACTTTTTCTATGTACACAAAAGGCCTATTTCTCTCAAATATTGTTCACAAATCTGTCTAAATCTGTGTTAGTGAGCACTTCTCCTTTGCCGACACAATCCATCCACCTCACAGGTGTGGCATATCAAGATAGCACGCTGGAACTGCGGAACTGGAACATGCTGTCGTATACGCCGATCCAGAGCATCCCAAACATGCTCAAGGGGTGACATGTCCGGTGAGTATGCTGGCCATGCAAAAACTGGGATGTTTTCAACTTCCAGGAATTGTGTACAGATCCTTGCAACATGGGGCCGTGCATTATCATGCTGCAACATGAGGTGATGGTCGTGGATGAATGGCACAACAATGGGCATCAGGATCT
>NW_015656153.1:127900-168871 GCF_001515625.1 Sinocyclocheilus rhinocerous | reverse complement strand
TTTGTTAACAATACTTGAGAGAAATAGGCTTTTTGTGTACATAGAAAAAGTCTTAGACTTTGAGTTCAGCTCATTAAAAATGGGGGCAAAAACAAAAGTGTTGCGTTTATAATTTTGTTCAGTGCATATTAAATAATAAATGCATAGGTTTGCAAGCAACACATTAAATGAAATATGATCAATTATATGTTACCATTAAACTTTTCTGTTTCAAAATCAATGCAGTTTAACTGTAATGGATGCTCTTTTATCTTGGGAGATGTAAGCATCTTTTAGAGGCCATTAAAGCACATCTAGAGACAAGACGGTTTGTTTTTAAGTCTAAGGAGAAAATGAATCCCTGGACATTAAACTGAATTCTCTCCAAAACCTGACTGCCCCAATTCACTTTCATTTGAAGTCAAACACACTAATCGTGCCCCTGTTGCGCATCTGAAACTGCCACTTGGCTATTACAGGGAGTAATCTTTATTTAATAGATTTAACATCCATTCTCGCTGCCTAAACCTCATGGGACGGGGGAGGACAGACACACGCTCGCACACAAACCCACCCTCTCGTCCCCGTGTTGGAACACATACACCTGATGCTCATGTTTGTGTTCAAAATTCAATTACCTACTTATTGATACTTCACAGAGATATTTAAGATGCAGACATGGTGAGTGATTTCCCAAGGGAGCCACTGCTTCCTCTTAATGTCCCAGCCGAGAGCTCTCCTCTTCTCACCCCTCCCTCCAACCGCTTGACACCACGAATCATTACACACACGCCAGCCAGCCAGCCCTGCCACAGCCTATCCCTGTTCAAGAGGTGTCCTTATTAATAGGCAATCAGTCAAAATTCATTCATTAAAAAGCCTAAAAGGTTTCACACAGGCGCTATGATTAGCTAGGAAAGAAAATCCAATGAATTCCTAATGTATTTATGGAAATAAGGTGTCATTTCCGATCTGTTGACAGAGGTGGCGGCTAGGACGGAGAAGGGAGAGCGAGTTAGATGAATTCCCTCCACTCTCCCGCTGCGCTGGTCCAAATCTGAGCCGAGCTCGGATGTATCTGTGCGGTCGAAAGGTCTGAATGTCGTCATAGCAAGTCAGGGTCAAAACGAAGGGAAATTAAGGATTATATTTTGAATGTGATTCCATAAACATTTCCTTCTCCAGTCGGGCACTGTAATGGCCATAAAGCAGCAGGAGTAGTGTGTGAGGGGAGGGGAAGGTGAGAGGACAGGAAGACAGAGGAGAGTAAAGTCAAGGAGAGCTTTCCCCCAGCTCAGCCTGTCATCTAGCAGCACTTCATAACTGCTTGCCCCTGCGGTCGGGTGTCTCTGATGGATTGATGGAAGCACATTACTACGGTAGGGTAGCATCACTGCAATCATATTCAGCGACACACTCCGCTTAATAGAGAAGAGATTGATCTAGGGGAGGAGGCAGTGAACATTGGGGCCATTAGCGCTGGACGGGTGTGACCTTCATACTGGGTGCAAGAACAGATTGAACAGCAGGAGGTTCTTGGATGTTGCGAGCCAGAGTTTTGTTCCTAATTGTGGATCTTTAACTTTTAGCATGGTGCATCTGTACCGGTTTTCCTACTATATGAAGCACCATGTATGGGTCAGTGAAATGACACCAAGTTTTTGTGAGGATCTATTAATTTGTACAAAAATATAGTTATTTATACATACAACTACTTGAATATACTTCCTATGTAATGAGCATGTTTTTAATTTCTAAATTCAAATTAAATTCAAAGTTTTTTTTATTTGAGATATTTTAAACACATTTCATTACACCAAATACACAAAATAAGGTTCTTTTTAGCAGCATCATATGACCCCTTTAAGATGATGGTCCAAAATTGACAAAACTCTCCTGACATTTTAATGCAGGAAAAAGGATTAAAAGATTGAACTTTTAATCTTTCAGTATTATTTCTTAAGGAAAATATTTTAACAAAGCTTTTGAACTTCTAAACCTTCAAAACGTTTACAATTATATTTAACTTTAGTCTGCAAAAAAAAAAAAACATGTAGAAAAAAAAAAAAGACATCATAGAGAGGACTTCTGCAGACCCTTATGACTGCATGTCAAGGTCAGATAAAATATCAGATAATTTGGTTCTTTTATTACATGGCAAGGCTAGATCAGGTTGTAAAATGTCATGTGGTGCAACTCCCCAAAAACATGATTATAAATTAATAATTTATTATATATACTGTATACACTATGTATGTGTCTGTGTGTGTGTATACACACACACACTATATATAGTGTATGTATATTATATATGCATATATAGATACACACACACTATAACAATTTTATAACACTATATAATGCGTTTGAAAAAGATGATTAAGATATGCACTCACATGTATTTAAAGTGTAAAGAAATGTACAAAATATATAAATATTACTTAATACTCAAAATATTATTTTGACTTGATCGTTACACTATATGACATTTCCAGAGTAATTTCTTGAAAATGGTACACAGACGTTTTTCAAAACCACATGAAACCACCATAAATACAAACAGTACATTTAAAAAAAACTTATTCAATTGTATATATTGTATTAGATTTTTAAAAGACTTCCATTTCCTTACTGTAGACACTCTTATTTGTCTTTGAGCCATATGTGCTCCTATCGTAGCATCTGTAATAAACAGCAATTAAGATATCTGTCCAGGAAAACATTAAACTAACTAGATTTATGGGAGTGCTACTTTACTGTACAAAACTTGCCAGAATGACACTAGGATGGTCGCCAGGGTTTTGCTATATAATTGCAAAGATGTTTGAAAGACACATAGCTAAATCTGAAAAGTAATAGCACACTTCTTCTCAACAAGCAATTGTTCATGTTTAATCCTCAGGGTTAGGGAGTTTTGAAACCCCTTAGTAGGCACTATTAATAAATATAATCTTTTCCTATTATCCTGCTGCTTATTTTGCTACTAAACACACAAAGTAAAAATCTTGTTAGACCTACAAGATGTTTCAAAATTATTTGACGTCCCATTTAAAAAAACACCCCAATTACTCAAGTAGAAACAAGTGTGTTACATCATCTGTGCAAGCCGCCGCAGTGGAATCAGAGATATCATCAGCATCGCCTGAGGCCTGGCTGTCCCAGAGGAGCACTCTCCATTCAATTACCTTCAATAACAGTACTTATCAGTGTAGTGACTGGTCCTGTGGGAGCGTTGGGGCCTGATGACCATGCTCAGCAGCCCCCCGACAGCAGCATTCATCACGGCCCGCAGCAGATGGGTACTGGTGGGGGGCTGGAGGGGTAGGCACGCGTCAGGCCCTCCCACAACGACCCTGATCAGCGTCACTCAGCTAGGAGAGGAGGGGTAAACGTCCCCAAGGAGACTGGTGTGGCACATGTCACGCTCACACACACAAATAAATACACACACATGCACATGATATCCTTATCTGCCTACGGTCGCACCTCTCATGTAGCAGTTCCAAATGAAAATGTGCTGATCCACTCAAGATCAAGCCATTAAGATACTTAATATACTGTTATTTATCAATTTTAAGCTTAACATAAGTACACGATTAATCAAAGCTTAATTTATGCTGCTGTTGATCATATTTTTCCATCCCAAACATATAATGCATCTAAAGACTCGGCATCTGCATGTGGCGAAGGTCGAAATAAATATCTAAAACAAATGTGTGGCTGATAACCTTGCCTTTGGGGTGAGTTTTCACTGCCTGATTGCATTATCCCCATTAACCAGATCAGGACTTTAATGGCCGTCGTGCCAAATGTGCAGTAAATCTTTTTCCTCCTCCTCACCCTCCCATCTCCTAACACTACCTCTCTTCAGCTCGTTTAAAGGCGCTGAAGAGAGAAAGAAACATGATGAAAAAGTAGCTCAGATTTACAAGGCTTCTCCTGACAGCTAGGAGAAGGAAGAAAATTAAACCACACCACATTAAAGGGCGCCACGTTAAATGCTGCTCTGAGCTGAATGATAATCGTAATTTCATATCTGTCTCCTCAGTGCAGAGGCTTTACATACCAGTAGGCTTATTTAAAATACCTTTATCGTACTGAAATATAGAATACTGAGAGGATTCATAACGTAATTCTGTAATATAATGAATTGATGTAAGCACAGAGTGTTGTACAGCAGGAAAAATTCTTCTATGTTCATGTTACATATCTTTTAAAAATCTGCAAATGTGTAAAGACAGTCTAAAAGCCTGAGACCACATTTTGAATTTGAACTATGTACTACAAAGAAACATTATGATGTACACTACAGTTATGTATGATTTTGTAATAATAAAGTCTCTTAGGCTCAGCAAGGCTGCATTTGTTTGATTAAAATATGTTAAAAACAGGTGAAATACTACTGCAATTTAAAAGAACTGTTTCCTATTTTATTATATTATAAAATGTAATTTATTGCAGTGATGCAAAGCTGAATTTTCAGCAGCCATTACTCCAGTCTTCAGTGTCACATGATCCTTCAGAAATCATTCTAATATGCCGAGTTTTGCTGCCTATGACAAACTATGATACATTTTTTTCTGGATTTTTAAATGTAAAAAAAAAAATTTAAAATATAATTATTTGAAAATTATATTTTTGTCAAATTGTAAATATCTTTACTTGTCACATTTTTGATCAATTTAATTCGTCCCGAATAGAAGTATTCCCTTCTTCAACTTTTGAACAGATAAAATGAATATGACACATTTCGTATTTTGCACTCTCTAGTTTACTAATCTAACTACATCGATCATGTGAACACCAACTGATGGTCAGATGTTCTCGTTTCCAATAAAGCACAAAATGCTCTTTGGATCATTCTCAAATTACGCTTGAGAACATGATCATTTGGTTTTATGCAAAACTTGTGGAGCTCATGCAGTTGACTATTTCTGACTATTATTTCGCTCAATGGCATAAAGCTGTGACAAATTTAGTTTGGCATAATCTTGGTTGAACGAGCCGACTTTAATCGTGCGCTCTTGATGGAGATTTTACAAATCAGCAGTGAACTCACAAGGTGACCTCTCATCACTTCACCAGTATATTTTCCACATTACAGGAGCAAGTCTAACCAGAGACTAAGGTAACCAGTGGGTGGGTATAGCCAAAGATATATAAGAAACAAATATGAAATCAAATTCACACTAAATCACAGTTTTGTGGTGCACGGGTTATATATTAGATGGAGAGGACCTGCTTTCAGCATTGGAAATTAATTTTCTTACTCCTGTTAAAATTAATAAATGTCTTGGAGCATGTTGCATTCCTACATCATGAACAAGCAGAGGACAAAATAACAGGAGGGTGGAGACATCTAGGTTGACTTATTACACTGCTAGAAAGCCTACTGAGTGCAAAGTCAAAGATATTAAATGCAGGCAGAACAGACTCAGGCCTTTCTATTTGTAAAAAATGCCATTTTTACATAGCAAAAGCAACATGTACCTAAAAGCTGTACCTAAAAGTGGCACATTTACCCTAGAGAACTGACACTTATACAGAAATTCAGATGTTTTCAATATTAAATGGTGAACACAGAAACATGAGATGTCATATTAAAAATATCAATTTAAAAAAATCTTTACTCAAATATAATAGAGTAACATAGGAAAGAATATTTCAGGTCAGTAAGACATTCAATTTATACATGTTCGGAATAAATAAAGTTGTTCAAAATAATATGGTAAATTCAAGCAAACGGATATAGTTTTGAGTGTGAGATTTAACTAGATTCACCCTAGTTTCTCATTGAAAGGAAGATTGCTGAGGGATTATTTTGAACATTCCACGAAAAGGTCAAAATGTCAGAAGAAATGTAATATATTTGAAACCAGTGTTACTCATTACTCACTTTACAAATTGCACAATATTTGTACATTTGATGCCCATTTTCATCTAGAAAGTCATGGAAACACTTATCTTTTCTGTAATCCTGCCAGTATGGATTAATACTACATCTAGCAATTCTGTGATACAACATTTCAGAGCTACTGGGCAACAAGCCAGTTCTGTTTATATATGGAGTGGGGATTTATTTAAGACTTACCAACTAACTAATGCATAAAAAATATATAAATAAAGAAGTCACTTTTCTGGTACGTTTCAGATGGATTTAGGTGCTAGATTATTTATAATAATTTATATGTTTTAAAGTACCTCTCTATCATGAAGCTAACAACAGGAGAAAAACGGTTAATAGCAGCTCCTGTTCATAAATGTGTTTCTTCTTTGCTAATATCGCCATCTAGTGGAGGCTTTACAAAGCCTACAAGCCTGTTCTTAATGCACAGATGAACTAAATGTTTCAAAGAAACTAAGATTACTTACATTCTTCCAAACCCAACTGATAAGCCAGATTCTGCAGTCCCTTCACCTTCTCCATCAGATTTGCTGTGGTCAAACTTCCTAATTCTAATTAAAAACAACAACAACAACAACAACAAACATAAGAAGATTAATATTTGTAGTGCCAATGCCAAAAATAAAAAAAAGATCATAACACACAAAAAATACCACAGCTTTTCTAAATTCATATTGCAATTTGTCTACGAATATTAAGATCTTTAATTTAACAAAGCATGTGTCATAAGATAGGTCCATAATATAAAAACGCTAAAATTATGCACGAGAAGCTTGATTTAATTTGTTTTGGTTTTATGAAAGAGGCAACAGACCTTTCAACATTTCAATATCTTCTGACTCCAGTTCAGCCATCCACTTGGGCGGAGAATTCGTGATAGGCTGGAACAACAAACAGAAGTCTCAATTTCATGTCTGAATGCAAACTTTCAAAATAACTTCTTTTCATTCATAATTTTATTCTTTGCTCACATTTTTGAAGGATGCAGCAAATTCAGAAACACCCGGTACTGTTAAAATGTTAAACAAGCACATGGGACTTTCAAAACAACATTCAAGGGTACAAAAATATGACAGGCCAAAATAAAAATATTTAAATACGTTTGTTTTTCAACAAACGTTAGGGTCATATTTGGAAACATCTGTGAATGTTACATCTTATAATATACTATTTTAGTTTAAATCAATAATAATTAGACACTCAAACTTACACTGCTCCGGCCACAGGTCAGGTGAAGCTCGGTCAAGTTTTTCAAAACTTAGCAGAGAGGATTCAAAGTCCTCACCTAAATAATATATATATAAAATAAATAAATAAACGATACATGCCCTTTATTACAACACTGGTTCAGACACTGGTTTAAGTTTAAATGCTGTAACTTTCGAAGAAACAATCCTCATGTTTTGCAGGATATAATGTTAAGTTTGCATGTAATGTTATGACAAGTCACATTAGAGGGGGAGGTTAGGTTATGTTTACTCAGCTGTTTGTATTGTTGTGATCCAGCTGAGCTAGCTGCATTGGATAGCAATGCTTGTTAAAATAAACAAAAATACATATTTAAAAATAGAAACAAGATACAAAAAGTACTCTTTTCCACATAACCGCTGCATCAATACATTCGTATAATATTTAATATAGTAACCGATGTCGCTTGACACGTAGCTTGCTAATGACTGACTCCAAACAATTTTATGACGCTATTCCGAGGGAAAAGCCTTTTTTGAAACTGAATTCATCAATTCTTTAAGAGGATATGTTGACTAGCATAACAGTTTATATATAAGGTTTAATCGGTGAGTTGCACTAGTACAATAACAACTAACGTTACCAGGGAAAAGAGGAATTAAAATTTACCTCCATTCGGAGACGCCATCTTGATAACAACACACGTGATTCGAGGCAGCCAATGGTTGAAGGCCGTGGATGCCTGTAGCCCCGCCCTCTTGGGTTGTTGTTGTTTTTTTTTGTATTGAACTTTCAAAATTACAAAATTCAACAGCAAGTTCTTCACATATTTCTCATATTTACACATTTTGTAAATACGTATATTTCGCCCTCTTGTGTTGTGTGAGATGTCGCAACCTTTTTTTTTCTTAGTCTATGGTCGCAACATTCACATGACTTTCAGCTCACTTGAGAAGTAACATTATTTTTTACCATGGTATTCATTTGATAAAATTGATTAAATTTTTTAAATAGTCTGAGTCAATTATGCTATATTTAAGAAAATACATCAGGATAACTTGAGATGTTAGAGATATTGGCAACAAATACAGTGACAGGGAATTAAATAGACCATTTATGCATTATCAACATTTCAGTGTGTTAATATAAAGCGATATGTAGCATTACTTAAATATGACAAATTCAGAGACTGTCAGAGAAAGGACCAGACACTGCAAAGCTGGTTGAGATAAAGGGAAAAATCAGCCAGATAAAGTTGCTTGAAGACAGTGGCTAGAACAAAGCCACTTTATTAATAAGTGGAGATTATAAAACCTGTCAGCAAAGATTAGTTTAGCAAGAAAACGTTAAACTTCAGGGATAGGATAATAAGTGGGGTACAAATATACAGTCCAACACAAATAACACTATTTTCTTCTTAGCATGATGGTGGTTTATGATAAGAATTCTCAGTAAAAGGACTTAGAAAAGGTGTTGCTCTTAAATGCAACACAAATTAAGTCCAAATACATGCACATTTTTGCAATGTATTCATTTCAGTCAGCCATTGATCTGCATTTAAGGCAACAATTCCAGTAACACAATAACAAAGGGACACAGCTAATTATTTTGAAAATCCAAAATGAAATTCAGTGCTATGACCTAGAAATGGCAATTTAATTGATCAAAACCACAACTTGTGTAGCTGAGAAATATAATATTGTGATGCATCAAAGGTTGCTATTTTTGAATACACTAATTCTTAATTTTTTTTCTCTCAGAAGAACAAAATATGTAACAAATGAAATGTACAAAACCCAATTGAAGGAGTGAATATTTTATACATCATCAGAGTCTTTAAATCTGAAACCTGAAAGGCACTTTATTAATTGTCCGTTTAGTTCAGTCCAGCTACAGCAGTTAAACACCATCAAGCTTTAATGTAAAATAAAAATAATATTTTAAATAATATTTTAAAAAGTGTCATCACAGCCTAACAGCAGAGCAAAGACTACTTCCACAATGAAATGAGCTAGTCAACATGTAACAACTGAAATGGTTAAAAAGATTTTATGAAGTCCTGGACACTTCAAAATTGTCTAAAATGGTCTAAAATTCCCAGGATTCCATCCACCTGAGGCCAGCCATGGACGAGGCAGGGTCTTGCGCCAGCGGCCCCCGCATACCATAGGAGAGAGGGTGGAAGAGATAAAAGCTGGAACAAGTAGAAATTCAAGTGTGAGATCAATATTAGAAATTGACTGAATTTGTGACCTAAAAAACATAATACATAGAACATTTGTACAAAATGCACAATTTCAGCATTAGATAAAATTAATATACAACAGCAAATGTTGTAAATATAATAAAAGCTTAAAAGTGATGTTAGCCCAAAAATAACTACATTTAAATATTAGAGCCTTACCTGTAGATTAACCCTAACAGGAATATAAATTGACCTCCCCTCATAAGATGATGGGATACGGATGAACTAAGGAGAAGGTGTAAATTCTGGAGGAAGATGTCCAGAGTAATACCTTAAACAAAGGTCATTAAATGTTAGAATTAAATGCGTTTATTGAGATAACATTGTGTCTAAACATGCTAATTAATGCTGCAAAATTTGAAATATGTAGACAAGTTTTTTTTTGTTTTTTTTTCCGGAAATGTAGCATTCCATCACTTGCTCACCAATAGTGAATGGGTGCGGTCAGAATGCGAATCCAAATAACTGATAAAAACATCACAATAATCCACAGGTAATCTACATGTTTCCAGTCTATCAATTAATGTCTTGTGAAGCAAACAGCTGTTTATAAGAAACAAATTCATTAAGATGTTTTTAACTTCAAACCATTGCTTCTGGCTAACATACGAGTCCCCTATCTATAACACTGCTTTCTCTACTGTACTGAAAACAACATCTTGTGTATATCAGGAGAGAAATATGCACAGATCAAACAAGTGAAAACAGTCCAAAGCAGTTCTAAACAAATATTGCGATGTTTTTACCAGCTGTTTGGACTCACTCTGATGACACCCATTCACTGGTGAGCAAATGATGTAATGTCAGTGTTAATTTCTCCAAATCTACATTTTGGATGGCATGAGGGTGAATAGATTTTCAGCAAATGTTCATTTGATTGTAATTCAAAGAAGGCAGCTCTGACTGCAGCATAACCTATTGGACCAATGCAGTCCCCACTAGGGCTGTCAATTTTTTTTTTCGAATTTCGAATATTCATCAAATTTAAAATAAAAATCCACATTCGTCTCTCTCTCGCTCTCTCTCTCTCTCTCTCTCTCTCTTTCTCTCTCGCTCTCGCTCTCTTTCTCTCGCGCTCTCTTTCTCTCGCTCTCTCTGTTTCTCTCGCTCTCTTTCTCTTTCTCTTTCTCTCGCTCTCTCTCTCTCTCTCGCTCACGCGCACACACACACACAATGCGCAAAACTCCGAATTTGAACAGTCAATAGCAAATACTTAAACTAATAACAAAACAGCAGCTGATTCAGAAGCGCCAGATTGTCATAGCAAAGTCAGAATTACCTCCTCTCCTAGGTTCACGAAACGGTCGTCCATAAAATGCATTGCTGTTCTGTTGTAAGTAATCTTAAAAACGTGCATTAGTAATATTTTGCTCGATGCGCCCTCTTGTGGCCTCAGAAGAGAAGCCAAAAGCTATTCCTCCCCATAACTGAAATTATGCATTTTAAATTAGAATATAATTCGAATTTTGATCATATTTAAGTACAAAATTCGAATTTAGTTTTTCAGCCATTTTGACAGCCCTAGTCCCCACGCTTATCTGGTTTGCCGTCGTACCTGTGAGCATACTGCTGAACAACATGGCAGGAAAGTAATGGTGGTAGTAGAGTATGCGACCCATGATGTAGAACGGGAGGTAGTGCAATAGCCAACCCAAAAGCAGCATCCCACCACCCTCCATGAGAGTGTGACAGTGCACTGAAAGACAACATCAGCTGTTTTAGACTTATGATTGGCTCTTTTTAAGTACTGTACAATATGTAGTGCTGCTTACCTTTCCTCATTCCCTCCATCTTCACTCCTCTCTGTTTTGCTAAAGATGCCACTGTCAGCATTAAAACAAACAGAGCCAGACTCAAGAGATTCAGCCACCAGATGACCTGTGGATAAAAGGTAATCTTCAGTAATGATACGACAAGAGATCTTAGGAAACATAGGGCAAAAAAAAAAGAAAAGTCAGAGACACTTACAGGGTTCCCGAGAAGATAAACGCGGTACTCTGTCTCATTCACTCCAGAAAACCTCAAACCCTATTATGAATAATGAATTATAATGAGATAGTACTCCAATAGATGTGGATCTTCAAAACAGTTTTGTTAGTTTTAAATACATTTTACTAAAGCGAATAAAAATCAATTAATAAAAAACATTTTCATTAGAAATTTTCAATAGAAATAAAAATGGAAATAAAATAAATGAGAAATGTTGTCTTGGCAACTAACGAAAATAAAATAAGCTGAAGTACTAAAATTACTAAAAAATCAAATTAGATAGAAATATTAAAAAACATAAAAATGGTACATAAAATTACTAAAACTAAAATAAAAACAAAACATAAAAAGTAAAGCTTATTCAAATTATTAATTAATTATAAATAATAAATAAATAATAATAAAATATCACTTTCAAAATAGTGGTTTCCCTTTAAACAGTCTTTTTAGACAATCTACCTGATAGTTGATGGGCCAGTGCCAGGGTTTAGAGTTCATCTCGTTGTCTTTGGGCTTTAAACCACTGTTTCCCTAAACAAAAATACAAGGTTTACTAAACTTAAACCCATATATTTTCATTCATGAACCATTCCAAAGCAAAAGCAGCATTTTAAAAGGTAGATTTTCCTTTAGGGTAATTTTATCTTACCCTGATCATCACAATATGAGACTCCCAGAGGATCTCCAGGAAAGTTGGTTTGAGCACTGAAAGACTGATGTTGGGCACTGTAGACATAAAAAGATGTTGCATGAACATCGAAGTAAAACCCATCCAATGGCACATTTCGGTCTATTAGCTATATGAACATACGTTTAGGGTTGATGTGATCCTCAATGTTCCACTGTGTGTTGGGGGTCTCTTTGACATATGGGCTACATGTGACCTCCACTTGCTCCCATCCCCTGTAGAAGAGTCAAATTCAGTTTAAATGGTTTTCTGTGTGTTATGCACTACAGACCACACCTAAGGTTTCTGCTGAATGAACGCTCTCACCACTTGGGAAGAGTCTTTCCAGAGGAGCAAAGCATGCAGCCTGTAGAGCGATGGAGAAAACGCACTTTACTACGCAACACCTTCACCGGATCTCCTTTCTTCCCTCCACACACCTCCACCTGCCACAAGTCATTCACGTCTCCGCTTCCGTTCTGAAATGAAAAGCCATTATTGTTTAAAATTTGTAATGCTACTCTATTGGAACTTATGAAAATGATCAATGTTCATTTGGAGATTTAAAGTTGTGCTGAGGTTTGATGTTAACTAGAAGCACAAGGTCATCTTTATTCTGGCAACGATACAATCAGAAAATAAAAACAAAGCTGAATCTATTAAGCTGATAGAACACAAACCCACCTAATCAACTGATAGTGGAACATGGTTTCTATAATAATGCCAAAATATTATAATACATGAATGGTAACATCTAATGAAAAAAAAATACAGTACTCACAATGCCGTAACCTGTGACCTGCAGGTGTTTTTTGGTCAGTGGAGCTTCATGGAAATGACTATGAAGATTTCTTGTAGTTCTGATGAAGAAAATCAGGCGTGCACTGCTTTAAACTAACAGTTCACATCATTCTTTTAGGCCATAACTATGTTGCTTTCCCAAAGACCTTATACGTACTCTTTGTGTTCCAGTCTAATGATGTCACCATGTCGGACCAGTTCTGGAGGCCCTGTGAGATCTTAGCAGGGAACAGGAGTTATTGATTCTTGTGCAGTGTGTATCTAGAAATACATGTACAAGAACATGTACAAGAACTCACCGTCAGAGTTGTCAGGTCTCTTGACCAACCATAGGTTGTTATAATCTTTGTGCAAATAGGCTGTAACCTACATGAGGTAAGATGCAAAATAGATTTATACAGCGAGATGATTTATCATCATCAACAGAATAACTACTAAATTCAAGCCACAAATCAAATGTGCACATTTAGACATTCATAGGTTTGGTGTTGGGAAGATTATTTGAATGCTGTGAAAGAAGTCTCTTATGCTCACAAAGGCTGCATTTATTTAATCAGTAAAAACTGTGATATTGTGAAATACTATTCCAATTTAAAAGAACAGTTTTTATTATATTTTAAAATGTTATTCATTCCAGTGATCCTGTGTCACACGATCCTTCAGAAATCATTCTAATATGCTGATTTGCTGCTCAAGAAACATTTATTAATTATTATCTTCATCGGTGTTGACAACAGTGTGCTGCTTAATATTTTCTTTCTTACTCCAAACTTTTTAACGCTAGTGTTATTAGAAATTTTGAACCAAATTAAGAATTACAGATCAGTTTTTCATCTTGAAACCTTCCAGATAGTGTTACTGTAGTGCTGCTGTCAAACTGTCTGTTAAGAGTAAACGGTGGTGAACCGACCTGCTGCTGGTGAGCTCCAACACCTTCTGGGTAAAGGTGCCAGTGAGAGTGCAGATACCCTCCTGCTATTCGCAGATTCTTCACAGTTATGACAGAGCCATATGCCAGATCTGTGTGGAGGGAGGGGTACAAGCCAGGATTTAGACAGAAAATTTAATCTTTTCACAGTTCAATATGTTTTTTAAGTAAAAAAACGAAACATAAGCAGTAAAAATGTCAAATCTTGAGCTCAAGTTGTTCTTACACTCTGGCATGGAGGCGTTGTGCAGATTGTTTCCAAATAAGCGAGACTGAAAGGCAGAGCTGAAGAACCCATCCCCAGGACCGCTGTGTATCGAAAAGAACAAAGCTTTAGCATTATTTTATTGCATTAATGACCAATAAACTGCTTTAATAATAGAACAGAATATTAATATTGGCTCAAACATACCTTCTGTTTAAGACAATAAAGTGAACAGCAAATATTGTAGTGTACAGGAACAATGGGAGCATTATCAACCCAAAAACTCGAGCTAATAAGTGCTTCCCAAAATCCAGCTAGTGAAAAACGAGAACATATTTTCATTCACAACAAGCACTAATGTTTAAAAGTAGGGATGCATGATATTATCGGACCAATATCGGAATTGTTTTGATTTAAAGGTCAGAAGCTATAGCTTACATGAACAAAAAAAAAATCACAAACATGACACAAATTAAATAATTTTATATATACTGATTTATTCATTAATGTGTAATATGTTATATTTTTTAAACAAATTATGAAATCTAAAAGATTTTCTGAATTATTACAACTCCTTCGCTTTAGACCATTTAAGATATGTGGGGGCGTGTTCGAACGAGCCGTTTTAGGGGGATGTGGCTGACTCTTAACTTTTATAAAGAATATCTCTTTGGATTTGAGACTTTAGTCTTTGCAAATTTACAGATCTTCTTTATGCACCAAGAGCTTGTAACACTCCAAAGAGAAAGGAAAAAATGAAATCGCATCATATGACCCCTTTAAATAATAAAATAAAATGTTAAGGTTACCACTGCATCTTTCTGAAAAAGTGATTCAGTGATTAATATATAGTTTATTTATAGTTATTTTCAAATCTTGTCAAAAGAACTTTATTATTGTTTATTTAATTCTAACAAATAAGTTCTTGTTAAAAACTAACCAAAATTAAAAATAATTATATATCGGTATCGGCATCAGCTATCGGCCAAAATGAGTTGAAAATTATCGGCATATCGGATATCGGCAAAAATCCAATATCGTGCATCCCTATTTAAAAGTTTGAAATTCTTAAGATTTTTTTCTCAGCAAGGATGCATTAAATTGATCAATTGACAGTAAAGACTTTTACAGTGTTACAAAAGATTTCTATTTCAAATAAATGCTGTTCTTAACATTAACCCGCATGTGCTCAGGGTGTGCTAGCGATTAGATCACGTCAGCATTGTGGCTCATTCTTGAAGCAAAGTTTTGCCTGAATGGTGATTAGATTCACTCTTTTGGATTGCTGCGTTTAAACTGAGAATGCACCTACAGAATGACCTTTGGTGTGTGATAGAGTAAACAGTAATAGCACGTGCAGTGGCAGCAGGCAGCCTCCCCCGGGTCCTAATGCCTGTTCCATAAGGAGTTTTAATTCCTTAGGGGGCGCTGTTGGCCTACTTCTAATAAAATGACAGCAAAATATACAAATAATATTTAGACTGTGTTTCTGATTAAATAAAGTGAAATTCTTAAGATTTTTTTCTCAGCAAGGATGCATTAAATTGATCAATTGACAGTAAAGACTTTTACAGTGTTACAAAAGATTTCTATTTCAAATAAATGCTGTTCTTAAAAAATTCTATTCATCAAAGAATCCTGAAAAAAGTATCACGGTTTCCACAAAAACATTAAGCAGCACAACTGTTTCCAACATTAATAATAATAGGAAAAGTTTCTTGAGCAAATCAACAATTTAGAATGATTTCTGAAGGATCATGTGACACTGAAGTAAATTTACATAAACCGTAATAATATTTCATAATGTAACATTGCAATATGGTGTTTGTACTGTATTTTTGATCAAATAAAAGCAGCCTTGTTGAACATAAGAGATATTGTTCAAAAACATTAAAAATCTTACTGATCCCAAACTTTTGAACAGTGTATATTTGAGAATATATTCAATCTTGTAACAGGTTCTCATTCATACCAAAGACAAGCTGAGGTCCCCAAGCAGCCTCCACAGATCGAATGCTGTGTTAATTCCCACCAAGAGGATGACAAACAGCCCTACAAACTTTACCCCCAGAGAGCCAGAGAGGCAGACCCCCGTCAGAAGCAGCCAGAACCACCAGGAAAAGCTGAAAGGCCTAGAGACGAGAATGAAAATTTGCTCTATATTAGGTACATAAACTCGACCAGCAAAGCTTCATAGAGAGATGCTTCAGATACCTCTACCTGAGTCTCTGTGTGTTGAATCTGACCATGCAGAGAACAGAGTCCATGATGAAACACATTAGAATGGGATCCAGGAGAATGTACTGAGACAAGGTGATACAGCCAGTGTCTGTTGTAAAATACATCAGTGGATTTAGATTTAGATCATCATCGTAATGCCCTCACTCAATACAGGTCAGCTCTGTGTTGATGATCACTACCACGCTCACCAAAGATAAGCAGAGAGGCTGCGATGAGCGCTGCTGGCGTAGAATGTGACAGCTCCAGGACAATAAGGAAGGCAAAAGGAGGAAGACAGGAACCAAGAGCTGCACAGAACTAAACACAAATTCATCACAGGGATTAAAGCTCACATTTGAAGAATAATACAATGCAAAGAAAAGCTAACGGCAATTTCTTGGAAAGTACAATTCTTATTCAACATAAAATAAAGAGGCATCATATACATAATTAGAATAACTTTTGGACCTCCAAGTATATTTCAAATACAACTTCCAAAAATATATATTTGCATTTTTCTTTAATTTCATCTTTCAGCTGCAATTTTGCATGGTTTAATTAAAAAGAAATTTGTGTTTTGGTGTATGATGTCCATGATAATGTAATATAATTTAATAAAAAATATTAATTATATAATGAACACACACATACACATTACACAATGCTTCAATATAGTATTTATTATACAATATAATTTAGAAGTTTGGGGCCTGTAGGTTTAGGTTTTTTTCAAACAAGTTTTATTTGATCAAAATACAGTAAAACAGTCATATTTTGAAATATTATTGCAATTTAAAATAACTGTTTCCTAGCTTAATAAGCAAAAGCTATATGTGACCCTGGACCACAAAACCAGTCTTAAGTCGCTGGGGTATATTTGTAGCAATAGCCAAAAATACATTGTATGGGTCAAAATTATTGATTTTTCTTTTATGCCAAAAATAATTAGGATATTAAGTAAAGATCATGTTCCATGAAGATATTTTGTACATTTCCTACTGTAAATATATCAAAACTTAATTTTTGATTAGTAATATGCATTGCTAAGAACGTCATTTGGACAACTTTAAAGGCGATTTTCTCAATATGTAAATTTCCTACTGTAAATATATTAAAACTTAATTTTTGATTGATAATATGCATTGCTAACAGCTTCATTTGGACAACTTTAAATGCGATTTTTTTCAATATTTCGATTTTTTTGCACCCTCAGATTCCAGATTTTCAAATAGTTGTATCTCGGCCAAATATTGTCCTATCATAACAAATGAATACATCAATGGAAAGCTTATTTATTCAGCGTTCAGATTATGTATAAATCTCAATTTCGAAAAATTGACCCTTATGACTGGTTTTGTGGTCCATGGTCACATATTTCAAATATAATATGAAATTTGATTAAAAACTAATTGAAAAATAAAATTACTTAAAATTAACCGTCTTAAAGATATGCATAAATTGAACTGGGATTTACCGCTCTCATCCCCCAGTAGTTGTGGTGCTCATATTTGTCCCCTGGTTTTATGAAGGGAAAGGTCCCATCATAGCCTGTCAGGAATCCAGCGAGGCCGATCAGCATCTGAGTGAGGAGTGTAGAAGCATTCTTTTGAATCACACTACAAACTACACAAAAACTGACTAAATAATTCCCATGATCTTACAACTAGCAGGGGTCTGAAACCCATACCTTTCCAAGGGGTGGATGGACATCAAAGAAGAAGGTGCGGTTAATGTAATAGCTTCCCATTTTCCCGAAATGAGTCTCATCCCAACTGCAAATGGACCATAATGTTCACTGATCGTGCATTGATAGTAGGTTTACAATCACAATTTTACCCTTACTGTCTAATACTCACCATACATGTGGAGGCTCAGTGATTTTGTAAAAGCGTGTACATACAGAGAGCACAAGCACCAGAACCAGAGTATAAACTGGCACATGGTCATCTCTGGAGGGAGAACTGAGGTGTCCTCCTCGTTTGGGGATCCTTTTATTCGCCGCATTAGAAGTCTCACTAGAAGGCTGGGAAAGGCACTCAGCCCCCTCGTTTGTCTTACATGTTTTTCGATGTCTTACAGCTGATGTGTCTTGTATTTGCGTGTAATGCTCCTTCTGTCTGCCGTCCATTAGCAGCTTTCTTGAAGACAATGAGTCATTATCAAAGTAACGTTAGCGAATCCAGTAACGTATAAAGATAGTTTCTTCAGTCGCAGAGTTTAATTAATAAACAATTAATCCTCACAGGATTTAAGACCTTGCAGTCTGGTCGTGTTGACATGTCGCTGAATGAGAAATTATCTTGCTCATCACTACAAAGATCCTAATGCTTTCCAGCTCATGTTTGTTGTGCATGTGCATGTCCATAAACTGTTCTGGATTGTTGGTTTGGGAGATATTGGAAATGTCTGCACTTTACTGTCACCTGCTGGACAGGAGAGGGACATGCGGCCACAGTAAATCCAATGCGTGGCGTGGCATTCTCTGATCAGATCTGAAAGCTTAATATATAAGCTTTCCATTAATATATTGTTTGTTAGGATAGGACAATATGTGGCCGAGATACAACTAGGCCTATTTGAAAATCTGGAAACTGAGGGTGCAAAAAATCGCCTATAAAATTGTCCAAATGAAGTTCTTAGCAATGCATATTACTAATCAAAAATTAAGTTTTGATATATTTATGGTAGGAAATTTACAAAATATCTTCATGGAACATGATACTTACTTCTATATCCTAATGATTTTTGGCATAAAAGAAAAATCGATAATTTTGACCCATACAATGTATTTTTGGCTATTGCTACAAATATACCCCAGCGACTTAAGACTGGTTTTGTGGTCCAGGGTCACAAATGTGAGTGAGAAAAACGACACGTCGAGCAAGATTTGTGAGGGTCTAATAGGAAAAAAAACAATGTTTTCTATTTTCAGTTTAATATAAAAGTTAGTTAACTCTGCTAATGGAATAAGTAGCATGTCTATTTTTAAAGCACAATCTCTTTAGGTTTATGGTAATTAGTGTGTGTGTGTGTGTGTGTGTATAAAGTATGTGCATTATCCTATGCGAACAAGAAAAAAATATATAATATATATAATATATAAATATATCTTAAAAAAAAAAAAACTATAATTTGCTGTATACTTCTACTACTAATACAATTTGTGTCATTTTCTGCAGTCCAAAGAAAATTATTCAATTTATGCATTATTTCCCCTTTACTGTAATGACTTTTTATATGTAGGTAGATTGATTAAATCTGGATTATCTTGTGATTGATATTGCATCTGGAACTATATTTAAATAGCAGCCAAATCAACAAACATTATGACTGATTTATGGACTGTTTTATTAGATAAGCAAGTACAATATAGATAGATAGATAGATAGATAGATAGAAAACAGACATAGACACAGGCACCAGGTGTATGCATTGCATAAATTGTAATTTGGAGCTAAAAATGTGTATTAACAATCTTTTCATGCTTCTGAATGATCCGTATAGGTCAATGTCCTTAATATACTCATATATTACTGATCTACAAGCAGAAATTGTATAATTCTTAAAACTCCATTAGATGAGTATAAGGTCCGTTTGTATCCAGCTTCAGGACTTGTCTGTTCCCATACGTTCCATGTTTGAGCTCTGTAACAGTGTCACTGTTCTTGCAGGTTGAGAGTTCATTTTGACTATGAGACACAAAGCTGTCGTAGAGCTTCAAGCCTTCATCTTTCCCAATGTTGCCATGGTACTGCATCCCTTTTCCTTTTGGTTTTCCTCCAAGCATAGCTTGCGGTACTATGAGAACACTGCCTGGTAGCTGAAGGACTGAAGTGTACTTTCCAGATTCTGTCTCACAAAGCTTCGTGTTCAGCAATGTGTTCACTGAGTGAGAAAACAGGTGTAAATTAAATACAGTGTATATTACATTTCAGAATTAATGTATGCATGTTTTATTGCAAATGTGAGACAGGAGCAATTGCATACCCATTTTGGGGATTATATCTTCAGTTGCACCTTTGAAAAAGCAGATGTAGATAACCATTCCCCTATTAATCTGAACAATAGGCAGGTCATTAGTTCGACAAAAACTAGAATTGTGGTTAAGATTAATTATTTAAATATTTTCCCGATACCTCAACCCATTCAGCTTCACTCTCAGCATCTGGAGGTTTGACCTGCAGTCGTGCATGCAGACACTGCTGGAGAATCACTCTCGCTTTCATGCCGTTATCTGTTCTCTCGGACATTGCTACGAAATATGCCGGAAATTGCCGATTTCAATGACAGTGATCATCAATTTAATTCCGAGGTAACATAAATAATATAAGTTTATTTTGAAATTAACCATGGAACTACCGGGGGTTCCGCTACCGCGTGAGAATAAACAATATACGTCATCAAGAGTCGACAGTGCGATGCGACTTCACGACAGCTCATGCCATCTATATTTTTGTTTTAAAAAATTACACTGTATTTGTGATATATTATATGATTTATTCAAAGACGTAACCAAGCACTAAACCGATAGAAACGAGTGTCACATGGAAACCACAGCGGTGTCTCTGTCTTTGTTTTGTTCGTGACATTGTCTGAAATCTCGTCTCTGGGAGCTTTATAAGATGGTTAAATTACACGACAGCTACAAAAGGCTTTTGCAAATATATACATTGTCCTCAAACATTATAGGCACACCACTTTTGGCTAGCAGATTTGTTCCTGCACATCAAAATAGACATGAAATCCGCTTCAAGGTAAGTAAAACTCTTAATATGGAGTAAAACTTAATATGGCTATTGATTACAGGTGCCCTAATTATTAATGGTGTATAGATGCATAAACCCAACGACATTACAGTTTAGACTGTATTACAGACACATATTCTCCCACTTTTTTCTGTTTAGACTTCAGGTGCTGGTGAACGAGCTCTACAGGAGAGACAGAGGCAGCACATGGCCAGAGGTTTGCCAAAACAAAAGCCCATAGCTGGAGTCAAAGAGGTCATTGTTGTTGCATCAGGGAAAGGAGGGGTGGGAAAGTCCACAACAGCAGGTCTGTTGTCTTTTGCGTTCATTGACCTTTGTGTGTTTCATGCCACAATAATTTCCAATCTGTTTGTTTTACTCTTTAATCAACTACCAGCATTTCTCTGAAAACCTCATTTAGTTTAATTTCTTCACAGTGAATCTTGCTCTTGGACTTATGGCTAACGATCAGGTGACATTCAGATAACCCTATCTCAGACACTATATTGAAACCACAAAATGATTTAACTTTTTATTAGACGATTTGCCTTCAGTAATATCTTTTTTTCGTACCACTGCTGCATGTAGAGTAAATCGGTGGGTATTCTAGATGCTGATGTCTATGGCCCCTCCGTTCCAAAGTTAATGAACCTAAAAGGAAACCCTGAATTAACCGACAGTGAGTTTTGTGGCCACATTTGCTTTGTAAACAAAATATATCTTGTTTTGTAAGAAAATTAGTTTGTCAGTCTGATCCTTTTTTCTTTATTTTCAGAGAACTTAATGAGGCCACTTGTGAATTTTGGAATTCCTTGGTAAGTACATGACTGATTAATAGTTATAGTGCAAACGTGTTATTTTATATAGCCTGCTGTTCAAAAGATTTTCAAAATGTATTTAAAAGAAGTCTTTTATGCTCGCCAAGGTTGCGTTTATTTGATCAAAATTACAGTAACAATGTCATTTAAAATGTAAATAATTCTTGTGATGTCAAAGCTGAATTTTCAGCATCATTACTCCAGTCTTCAGTGTCCTTCAGAAATCATTCTAATATGCTGATTTGCTGCTCAAGAAACATTTCTTATTATTATGTCGAACAGTTGTGCAGCTTGTTGAAACCGACATTTTTCAGGATTCCTGTAACATAAATATCATATATAGAAGCATTAAATTATTTTTTAAAAATCTCACTGACCGCAAACTTTTGAATGTTAGTTTTTTTTTTCTTTTATACAATGTTTAAATGTTTTAAGGTTTTACTTTTTGCTTCTCCGTCCTCTACAGTATGTCAATGGGCTTTCTGGTTGAAGAGGTTGCACCTATTGTGTGGAGGGGTCTGATGGTGATGTCAGCTATTGAGAAACTCATTAGACAGGTGTGCAATTTGGATTTGGAAATTGCTGCTGATAATAGGATTTTGTCAAATATCTATTTTTTTTCTCAGTTGTCCTCATCCAGCACAAATAGATGTGATTTCTTCAATAGAGTTCAATTTCCATCCATTGGCACATTTTGAATGATTGTGCATGAATTATTCTCTACCCTAGTTTCATGTGAAATTGTGTCATTTTCTGCAGTCTAAGAAAATAATCAAATTTAGTCAACATTGTTGTTCCTTTCACTACCATAATGACTTTTTCCATGCAGGTAGATTGGGGGAATCTGGATTACCTAGTGATTGATATGCCACCTGGAACTGGAGATGTCCAACTGTCTATTACTCAGAATATTCCTATAGCAGGTAAATAAACAAATGTGTTACAGCTGATTTATGGTCTGTATGCCTCTTTTTGGCATCTATTACAATCTGAAAGAAGCATTCTACCTAATGTCAGTCACAACACAGCGCCATGGATCTTTCCAATTCAGATTGTCATTTAAGGTTTGATTGTCATTGCTGGTATCAGGTGGGAGAGAATTGGATGCATTAATGTTTTCTAGTATTCAGAACATGCATTATGAAATCAGCCTTTACGGCTCTTAAACATAATGTAACCAAACATCAAGCTTAGTTGTATAATTTATGCTAAACTGATGTTTATTTGGTCTTTCAGGTGCTGTAATTGTGTCTACGCCTCAAGACATTGCCTTGCTAGATGCACGAAGAGGTGCCGAGATGTTCAGAAAGGTTAACGTTCAGGTAAAGCATTTGCTTTTGTATTTAAAGGCTCCAGCTCCAACTTGTCATTAAATTATAGTGGAAAGTAATAGAGTTTAAGCAGGTTGGGTTCATGCTGAATTGCTGATAGAGACCTACATTGAAGCAATATAAATGGCATCAAAAATATTAATATCATAATCTTTAATTTTGTGTTAATTCTGTGACAGTTATTTCCGACAGAAAATACCTGATTGGTATCAGTATTTTATTTATTTTTTTAATATAAATTTACGTTTAAGAATGTGCTTTGTGCATTCAGGTGCTGGGTCTGGTTCAGAACATGAGTGTTTTCCAGTGTCCCAAGTGCAATCATCAAACACACATTTTTGGCTCAGATGGGGCTAAAGAGCTGGCTCAGACCCTTGGTGTTGAGATGCTTGGTAAGGCCATTCTGTATAAAGTATTACATTATGACTGACTGTTTTAGCATTTAAGCACATAAAAAACTTTGATATTTATCAAATGTAATACATATTATGAGGTCAAATTGTATGTAACTAGATTTGATTCAAGTGGATTGGCCAATCTGTGAGGAGACAAGGTTTTCTTTTCTCACTCCAGGAGACATTCCTCTTCATCTCAACATAAGAGAAACATCAGACAAGGGACAGCCCGTGGTTGTGTCATCCCCAGATAGTCCAGAAGTAAGTGAATCATGTTGGATTCCTGTCTAGCTTTTCATTGTTTTCCATTAGTTACTTACTGTAAGCCTTCCATGATCTTTGGGTGCACTACACTTTGGTAACATGCATTGATAAATGACAAAATTGAAATGCAAATATTGTATATTTGTTGTATATAATATACAGTTGAAGTCAAAGGTTTACATACACCTTGCAGAATCTTCAAAATGTTAATTATTTTACCAAAATAAGAAGGATCATACAAAATGCATGTTATTGTTTATTTAGTACTGACCTGAATAAGATATTTCACATAAAAGATGTTTACAGATAATCCACTAAGAGACTAATTAGCTGGCAGACTTCAGTCAGACAGAGTTTCCCATTTTTAACAAACGTTTATAGAACTGATCTGAAAAAAGATTCATGAAATCGTTTTCTAATATATTCATGCATATTTGCCTGTTTTGCAGGCCGAGGCTTACAGAAGAGTTGCAGCAGCAGTAGTACGCCGACTAGCGGAGCATCCGAGATAAATGATGTCCACATTTAATGTAGTTTTGCTGACCTGAGGAAAATATCAGTATTGTATCATTGTCTCCTACTTGTTTACTCATTTAAATTGGTAGCATATACCTATTAGAATATTATCATTTATGTTCTTTATTTATGCACTGACATACAGTTCATGTTCTTTAGAGATTAAAATATGTAATGAAAATAATAACTCATCGCAATTATGATCATATTATAAGTGCCCTAATGTAATGTCCATTTCCATGTACAAATCTCAGATGTGGATCTTTTCCCACCAGAATAGACTGACAAGTTTTTTAAATAAAAGGAAATGGGTCAAAGGGCAGGTTTCGGGCAGCTTCAGCAAAGTGTCATTCCTCATCCATAAAGATGTTCATTACAGATCTTGACCACTTGATGGCAGTGCATATGTTTTCATACATCTGCTTGTGCTTTGTTTTTTGTTTTATAGTGATAGCTAAATTAGATCTTTCACTTAAACCATGACAAATTTTCTTCTTTTGACAGTAACATGATTGGACTCTTCTGTTACTTAATTACATTTAATAAAGATAAACGGTCCTGGTCCAATAGGAAAAGTGGGATGAAGTTTTCACGGGATGAGAAAAACAGGATCACTTCCTGCATATTTTCACAGCTCCCTTGACTCAGCTGAAACAGCCGTATTCAGTCCACCCCTGTGGAACACTGGCCAGACAGACCAGTCTGTGATTCATCACAGCAATGAAGCTATTTTGCTTTCTTTTAGTCTCAATTGCTTAACTGTTCCCAGAAGACCGACCCCGGGGTTTCAGCTGTACAATGACCTCTGCTGAATTTGGACAGTTTCACATTTGGTGTTATTTATTTTCTCTTCGTTTTCACGATAAAGAAAGCGTTATCCAATGTCATTGAGCGCAGTGCTGTGACTCACACTCCCATGAGTGTGTCATTGAGGTGTAAACCGCAAATAAACATCCATTCATATAGAGATGTAGAATTCACCAAAATTCTGCCTGGGATTTTTGTCCCAGAAAGGGAATTTCACAACGAATGGGAGAAGACCATTCATAAATCTGATCCTAGATCAGATGACCTCCACTCATGAAACCTTATCTGCTTGTGAGACACTGCATAACATGGGCATATTCAGATTACTTAACAAGCAACATGATTGAGCATGCTTCAGGTAATTCCCAGCTGGCAAGAAACGGATTTCTAAAACAGTGTCCTTGTGGCGTTCTCAGTGGCATTATAAATGCAGACTTTGCCCCATGTGGTAAATGTGGCTTATAGCTTCCACTTCCTAAGGCTATGGGGAAAAAAATCAATAATTAAATGGTGTAGCTGTGCAGCCCAAGAGGACAGAGGGCAGTCTTATTTCTGTCTCATCTTTGATTCATGAGCAGATACTGTTAATAAGATAAGCTGAGGTGCAAACAAAAGACATTTAAGGAGAAATCGTTATCTCTAAAATGAATATTGCTCAAGAATGGTCTCTTCACTGTAAATCATTCTAGTTGTGTAATGTAAAACAGCACAGTTTTTCAACCAGATCCTGATCATTATTATTATTGCAAATGGCATAAATAATTATTTAACTATGTGTGGCAATCTCTGCATCCTTATGTTCAGTACATGATGAAGTCTTCATGGCTTAAGTTTTGGCTTTATGCCTGTAAATTGGCTGAAGTGGTGATCTGCACATGTATAATAGAAGATATATATGTATAATTGATTAAAATTATGTAAGGTGCGTGCCTTCTGGGGCCGAGGTTTTTCAAAGCGGCTAAAGTATACTGTTGGCATGTATAATAAATCTTCATTAATGCTATATCTTGAGACCTGATTCTGAGAAACATCAGAACACTTTCAGAAGAAAATGTGCAAAAAATTTGAACCTTTAGGGACAGCACAGCTTGTCACTGTGGCTTATTTACCGTTAAAAGGTTCATAGTATACCTTAAGGGTATATTACCAGGGTTATTATAGTTAATTAAAATTATAATTCAATTAAAACCATAAAAAAGGCAAATAAACCTGACTGAAATAAAAAAATGAAATTTAAAAAAAGGTGACTAACACTACAGACAACACAACAGATTCAAATATTAATGAAAGCTATAATAGAAGCTAAATTCTACAATAACACTGCATACTACACTGTAAAATATGTTTTTTGAAGAAGTTTTAATATTATTGGAGCAAGTTTTACAGGAAAATACTATTTCAGTATTTCTACTTCAAATTTCACATTTAATTGAATGCTATTGCCATTTCTTTGTAATTATTTGTGAAATTTACCAGCAATTTCTAAGTGAAAACTGTTTCAAAATAATTCTACCATTTTTTTTCAGCACGCTCTAAATAATATGCATCTTTTATGAACTCTAAAGGTACAATTTTTTACACATTTCTCCCCTGTAATATATAGTCTGCAAAGCTGTTAAAATTTACCATATTGATCTTTCCTATTTTATTTATTCAATAAATTTGAATTTTTTCCCCTTCATGTGTCAGTAACAAACAACTACCCATTGAAGTTCCTTTCTATACTCTCATAGGAAGCTTGTATACTTGAATTCTGGAGATCTGCAAGTCTTGCCCATTCAGCACTTATTTAATTTTAAAACCTAGCTAAAAACAGCATTTTTAAGCTCCTGACTTTAAGATCATAGAGATATTCTGACAATATTATGCATGTGGCTGTAGTTATTTGCATGATATCTCTCTCCTGAAACCTCGTCTGCAGTGACCCGGAAACCCATTCCTTCCCACAATCCCAAGCGTGGATCCATAACCATGGCAATGTAGCAGTGCTCAGGGTAAATAGCAGCAGCAGCTGGTTCCAATTGCACTGCAGCGCAGGGGAACGGGAGGGGGTCGATGTATGCTTAAGGAGACGTCTATGAGGTGCTTTAACTCTCTAGCATTGGCATTCTTTACAATAAACTTTGGGAGCATCTCTACAAGCAATATTAGCTGTATAAAACTATATTTTAGGTAGTTGAGCAGGTATTTATTGAAAAAACAATGTGGGGAATATCCTTCCTGTATCAAACATTTACCTAAGCCTTTGGCTATTTTATTTTATAGATTACATTAAATGCATAGGGATGACTGGCCTTATCTTGCACAATCAGGCTCCACGCAAAGGGTGTGGACACCAGGGCTTCTCAGCAAGACTCCAAGCACAGCTGACAGTGAATCTGCAGATCTGAGGGGTGTTGGAAGGAGATTTGGGGGTGGGGGGAAGGTAAATAATTCATGATGTAAAAAAGAGAGAGGGCAAGATTTAAAGGAGGCACAGACACATTACGAGGCCTGATGCTGACCGTTTGATGTCCACACATTTGTGTTTTGTGGGCAGTAGCTGCACTAATGAACATAAGAACATTAATTAGTGCTATACTTTGCATACAGTCTGTGTTGGGGAAGCTCGGTCATTATAGAAGATAATTCTGTTATTAGGTATTATTGATAGCAAGACAACTTTTAAACATAAAAAAAAAAAAAAAAATTGCTACCAGGAGTCTGTCACAGCTTCTGAAGAACCCGAGCTCTCGGTGAAACTCGCCGTTAACGGAGAACACGGTCGTGTTGTAATGTCGAGTCTAGTGCACTACCT
Source organism: Sinocyclocheilus rhinocerous (assembly GCF_001515625.1). Lineage (NCBI taxonomy): Eukaryota > Metazoa > Chordata > Actinopteri > Cypriniformes > Cyprinidae > Sinocyclocheilus > Sinocyclocheilus rhinocerous. Next base: position 141,071 of record NW_015656153.1, on the reverse strand, counting down.
AGCTTTTCATCTAAACCATCTGGACGTTTCGGCGAGAGAGAATCAGAGCTTTTTTCCTGACAGAAGGAATCGATTCAGTGTAAAACGATAGGGTTTTTCTTCTCTTCTTATCAAATACAGTTAGGCATTTATGAAACATTTATTAAACCAGCCTCAATTACAGCCTGTCTTCATGCTGAACGTCTTTCCGTATTATTGATAGCAAGACAACTTTTAAACATAAAAAAAAAAAAAAAAAATTGCTACTTTTCAATAAATGTATTGTTGGCTAAAACTAAAATTAAAGCCAAAACTATTAAAAATCATTTCGGTAATTTAAATAAATTGGAAATAAAATAAAAATAAAAATATTATATGAAAAGCTTGAAACAAAACTGATAAATGTTGCATTGTCACAACTAACTGAAATAAGTTTAAATTGAAGTACTACAATTACTAAAACTGAAATAAAAATCTTTCAAATTAAAGCTATAGAAATATTTAAAAAGTAATAAAAATGACAAAACAAAATTACTAAAACTATAATTAAAATGTAAACTGAAATAGTTTTAATGGATGGTTTTCAAATGAACATCCATTAGAGGAAGTGATGGCTGCACATGGCTGATGGCAGTAACATTTGAATGTCAAATTCTGACACAATCATGACACTGTGATGAAATTCACTTTCAGACCCACAGGCTTTTAGAGCCATTGTTCAACAAAACAGATCAGATCTGGATAAAAAAATAAATAAAAACTGTAGTCAGACTATCTGATTTATAGTTTTAAAGCGCAGCCTCAGAGAATCCTGAAAAAAAATATCATGGTTTTCACAAAAACATTAAGCAGCACAACTCTGTATTTGAAAAATAATGTGTTTTTTGAACATTAAAGCATGTCAACATATTCTGTTACACCAAATACACAAAATAATGATCTTTAAAAAAGCATCATATGACCCCTTTAATGATACAAAATGTTTCTTGAACAGCAAATCAGCATATTGGGATTATTTCTGAAAGATCATGTGACACTGAAGACTGGAGTAATGATGCTGAAAACTTAGCCATCACAGGAATAAATTATTCTTTTAAATACATTAAAATAGAAAACATATTTTAAATTGTAATATTATTTCACAACAGTTTTAGTGTATTTTTGATCAAATAAATGCAGTGATGAACATGACTTCTCTCAAAAACATTAAAAATGTTATTGCCATTTTTTTAGCTTTTGAATGGTATTTGCGGTATGAAAATATGTGAAGTATGAAACATTTAGGAAAAATAAACGACCCATTTTTTTTCTGTCTTGACCAACATGTAGGCTACTTTTGAACACTTTGACAATAATATCAAGTAAAAATTCACTGAACAAAAATTCAACCTTCTAAAAATGAAAACATATGTTTTGTGTCTTTTCTTATTAATTAGCAGTGCCAAATTTACCTGCAGTGATAAGTTTAATTTTTTAAGTTTCCAATTTTTCAAACAAAGATGTCGTTAACCACATGATGACGACAATATTTTTATAGACAAAACAATGATTTCAGACCCTAAGTGGTCGAATTGACCATCTGCATTTACAAAAGAAGAAACTTGACATTTGTATTGCGTCCCAGGACAGGGAGTGGCTGGCCACTGACCACAGATAGGCGTTGCCTTGGGAACAGATGCTCTCTAGACAATAGATTTGGTGAACGGCGAATCATTTTATGGAACACAAACATATCAAACACAAGAAGCAGCATGGGCACACCTCAGTGTATGTGTGTGTGTGACCCACCTTCATTCCTTAATCAGACCAACCCATGTCTAGTTCTGCTGGTTAGAAGCAGGGGATCCTTCTGCCTGGCACAGACATTTATAAATACTGAAGGAGTATGTGTTCAAAAGGAATCATAAAAAAAGAAATCATAAATGTATAATAGTAAAGCAAAGTGTGTGTCTGTTAAGAATAATCATAACTTAAATGGTTAACAGTGTACTATAAACATTGTCCTGGGTTATCTGGGTACAAAAACAAAAAACAAACAAACAAAAATAAAAAACAATGTACTACAGATGTTTGCTAAGTTCATTGTAGCATACAATCTCTTGCTAAATGAACACCAGTGACTACCACTGACATGTTTTATTGATGAAGTAAAGGTATGATGAACTAGTTTATTATAAAAGCTGGACTCAGAAAAGATTTTAAATTTAACTTTAGACTTAATAAATAAAAACGTACAAACAGGATAAGACCGGCCTTCCCAATCTATGGTGTTTTTGTGTCATTGAAATAGCAGATGAGCATTCATACAAACAGACCAGGGGGCTGTTTCATAAAACAAGTTTACCAAATAAGCCAGGCTTATTTCACTTAGTCTGATTTATTTTGAACCAAATCAAGTGACAATAAGTCAGACTAACTGAAATAAACCTGGCTTATTTTATTTGGTAAACTTGTTTTATGAAACAGCACCCAGGGCTGTTTATTTCAGTTAGTCTGACTTATTGTCGGTCGATTTGGTTCAAAATAAGTCAGACTAACTGAAATAAGCCTGGCTTGGTAAACTTGTTTTTTGAAACAGTACCCAGGTCAACAGAGCTTTAACTTCCAGCTTTAAACAACTAGTTTTTTAATAAAGTAATATAACATATTTCACAATTCATATACAAATCATTTATTAAAAAATATCACGTAGCTATTTAAAAATAAAAACAGTGACTTATTTGAAAACATACATCATTTGTAAATGGTACTAGTTGAGAACAAAAAATATATATAAATTAATTTTAAAAATCACTGAGAAATGTCCAAATAAATAAAACATCCAAAAACTCCAACCTTGGAGCAAAACGTTAATGCAATTTTAGTAAATCTCAGTCCAAAACGCTACTACAACCAATATGTAAATATAGCCTAATAACAGATAGATAGATAGGAACAGAGTTATAGTGTTAATACAAATAGAGAGAGAGAGAGAGAGACTCTCCGTCGCCATTACTGACTGGAATGAGTGGGGAGGGGATGGCTCTCCGATTACACGCATACCACTCTTACTGCTAGAAAACACTGAAAACAACCACTTTGGTGAAATTTCGCCGATTATTCCAACCGGTCACGGGAAACGCGACAAAACTGTGATTTGTTTCGGTATCGCATGAGCAGAAATTAAAGGAAATAGTTGGAATGCCTCCTCCTATCTGTGGTGTCTGGAGCTGGGAGCGACCATGTTAGGTAGGGGAATGTACACGGAGTATGTGACTTTCCAGCATGCTTTTTGTCGTTTGCTAAACTGAATTTCGTTTAATGTGTGATTTATTTCCACGTCTAGGCGGTAGTTGTGTAGCTTTATGTAAATGCACAGATTTGTCTGTCTCGCTTACAGTGCGTTATGTCGGTGTCACACTTAACTAGCCCTGGCTAACTGGGAAGCTAGCAAGCAAAGGAAGCATATAATGCCTTGTTAGAGGCAAGGCCCGTGTCGATGCGAATACAAATAAGCATATTAACACATACTAAACAGATCTAAATCGCCGTGTTATTTAATGCAAGAGCGTGTGCGTATTGATTGCTTGTGATAAAACTATTCTGATGTGAAATTAAATTCCTGGGATTCAAATGGAGTGGACGCCTGTGGGTTTTGAAGTAAATAATGCACACATTCTTGGCAATTTGGAAGCCACATTTAGCAATAATTCTCTCGACTAGTTGTGGGAATCGTCGCGTGCACATCTGATCGCAGTGTGGCTCGTAATAGCGCTTCTGTTCGTTATTCCTTCTCACCTTCAGCAGATGCTTGTGTCTGCTTTACATCCTCGCTTAGAAATACAGCCCACCGTCGTTAAGAAACGCGTCTCGACATTGATGTCCTATGTTTCCGTGATTGAACGCCCGTGAAGTCCTGTCGTTGATGTCTCATAAATGCGGTCATGTATGACATCCACCTCAATACAAAGGGATATTTCGGCCAAAATGAAATTTCTGTCATCATTTACTCCAGTCTTCCCACGGTTATGGAAGAACTGAAAAAATCTGAGACTGAGAATGATCAAAAGTGTTTTCCCTACCCGAAATGAATAACATCTTAAAATTCATGAGCATTTTTAAACTGAATATGCAGTTTGTAGTTATGTTAAAATTGTGCGATATTTCATCATATAGGCTAGGTATTGATTTTGTGTAGCGTGATTCGATTTGGTTGTTCTTTTGAGTCGGTTCTTTTGAATGAATCGGTCAAACTGGTTCACGAAATGTTTGAAAGATTCATTAGCAAGTCGATGTGAATCTAAATGCCCTTCAAAAGTCCTTATACAGTAATTATAAATGACTGAAAAAGACCTGGGAATGTATTGATCAAACAATGTATGCCTTTATTTCTTCTGTGGAACAAAGAATGGCAGCTTCATTTATCAGTTACTTTCATTATGTGGAAAACAGATGCAATAAAAAAAGTGACTCAGGCTGTCATTCTGGCTAATATCTCCTTTTGTGTTCCACTGAGAAAGAAAGTCATACAGGTTTGGAACGACACAAAGATGAGTAAATGATGACACAATTTTCACAAATGTGAATCTTTTAAAGACACATCATGCTCGCTTATCGCAGTTATTTCTGGGGCAATATATAGCACAACAAAAAGTTGTTATCGTGACAGGCCTACTGCCAAATTCAAAAGTGGTTCTAGTTATGCTTTTAAGAGCCAACACTGAATTGAATTGCATTTATAAGATATTTTCTTGCAGTTGTTTTGTGTTTATCATGAACTTAATGCTCTTGAGTGTAAATTAGCCAATTTGCTGCCTTATTTCTACTGACAGATGCATTTGTTTGTTAGTACAAAGCTTGTCACTGCAGATGACAAGCATAGCTTGCATATTTTCTAAAAACACTGGAGTACATGCAGTAAACGCATATTACAGTGAAAGAGCTAGTGCCACAGTGTCAGTACTCCTACTTATGATAAATTAATGCATTGAAGATGTGTGTCACATGTGGATTGTTGAGATAGTTTTGTACCCTGAGCAGTTGTGGTAGTGTTTGCAGACTTTAAATATAAAAAGGGTATTCAAAATGCAAATGCATTGGCAATAATATTTCATAATAGTATTATTAGTGTCATGCTTGAATTTTTAGATATCAGTAATGATGCATACTGTTATGTTGCATATTGTGAGTCATCATTTTTTATTGTACTTGTTTGTTTTGTATTGTGATTGTGCCTGTGTTGTCATCTGACTTGTTAAATTCAGTATGATAAATGATAAGTGTTTGGCTATTGAAAACAAAACTTTACACTTCATCTTATTGTTGACTAATTTAATAATTTTTGCAGGCAGGTGATAGGAGAGGAAAGAGCAGTCGTCCGGGTCAGATGATCAAGATTAAAGCTACATCGGCTCATGCAAAGTGAGAAATGGAAATGCGCCTGCACTAGCAAATGGAAGTACGTGCTTGCCTGGCCGGCATACTTTGCTTAGCGTAACAAGCAATGAGAGGGGCAATATAATGGCCAAGAATAAGGAGCCCCGTCCGACATACGCTATCAGTGTCGTCGGACTCTCAGGCACTGAGAAAGAGAAGGGCAACTGCGGCGTAGGTAAATCCTGCCTATGCAACAGATATGTGCACCCCAGTGCGGACTGCTACTACTTGGAGCACACTTCTGTGTTGAGCACAATTGACTTTGGAGGGCGCGTGGTGAATAACGATCATTTCTTATACTGGGGTGAAGTGTTACATCGAGGGGACGATGGCCTCGAGTGTCGAATCCAGGTCATTGAGCAGACTGAGTTCATTGATGACCAAACTTTCTTGCCTCATCGGAGCACAAACCTGCAGCCTTACACGAAAAGGGCTGCAAATACGAAGCTTCAGTCTGCTGAGAAGCTGATGTACATTTGCACAGACCAGCTTGGGTTGGAACAGGATTTTGATCAGAAGCAGATGCCTGATGGCAAGCTGAACATCGATGGCTTTGTGTTGTGTATAGATGTAAGCAAAGGATGCAATAGGAAATTCGACGACCAGATGAAATTTGTCCTCAGCCTTCATTCTCAGATTTCCAAGACGAAAAAACCCATAATCATCGTTGCAACAAAATGTGATGAGTGTGTCGAGCAATACCTGAGGGAGGTGCAGACGTTTGTTACAGGTAAAAAGAATCTCATGTTGGTGGAAACATCAGCTCGAGCGTCTGTGAACGTGGAACTCTGTTTCAATGCACTGATACAGCAGATGGACAAAACCCGAGGAAAACCCAAAATCATCTCTTATTTGGAAGCGTACAAATCCCAGAGACTATTAGTAGCTTCAGTTTCAGACAAGTTTGAAAAGCTCATCGTTCAAACTGTCCGAGATTATCACACAAGCTGGAAAATTGTGAGCAATAAGTTGAAAAGCCACCCAAACTATGACGAGTACATCAACATAGAAGGCACCAAAAAGGCTAGAAACACCTTTTCGAAGCACATAGAACAGCTGAGACAAGAGCATATCAAGAGGCGGCGTGAGGATTACCTTACAAGTCTGCCAAAAATTCTTAATAAGTTGCTGAACAACCTGGAGGAAATTGAGATGCTGAGTTGGACTGAGGCTCAGAGCTTTATAAAGAGCAGGCCTGAGTTTCAGTACTGTTTCATTGAGTTAGAACAAACGCCGTGGTATGAGACAGACCACCTCGATAAAACCGACGACAGAAGAGTGCCCTTCGATATCCTCAAAACCATGGAAGGAGAGAGGATTTATCAAAACCACGTACAGCATTTGATATCTGACAAGAGGCGTTTGGAGATGAAGGAGAAATTCAAGAAGACGCTGGAGCGAGTGCATTTCATTAGCCCCGGCCAGCCGTGGGAAGAGGTCATGTGCTTTGTCATGGAGGACGAGGCATACAAGCACATCACCGAATCAGATCGCAGGGATGTTTACAGTCGGCATCAGCAGGAAATAGTTGAAAGGGCCAAAGAGGAGTTTCAGGAAATGCTTTTTGAGCATGCAGAGTTGTTCTATGACCTCGATTTGAACGCGACCCCGAGCTATGACAAAATGAGTGAGATTCATGCCGTGCTTAACGAGGAACCTAGATACAGAGCTCTCCAGAAACTCGCCACTGACAGGGAATCACTTTTACTGAAACACATCGGGTTTGTCTATCACCCCACGAAGGAAACGTGCCTCAGTGGCACAGCCTGCATCGATCTCAAAGTCGAGCAAGTCCTCGCCAACCGGCTGGTTCAGCTAGATCACGGCCGCTCGAATATCTACTACAACAGTGCCAACATTGATAAGGTTAACTTGTGTCTCGTGGGCAGAGAAGGATTGGCGCAGGAGCTCGCAAATGAAATCCGAGCTCAGTCCACTGATGATGAATACACCCTTGATGGGAAAATCTATGAATTAGACCTTTTGCCTGTGGATGTCAATTCCGGCATGCTTTTGAACCATTCCTGGATATCGACTTTCAAGCCCCATGGGTTCTTTTGTGTCTTCAGCTCTATAGAGTCGCTTAATTACATCGGTGACCGCGTAAGCCGGATCCGAGCTGAGATTGCCCAGAGCAGAAGGGATAGGTATAGCCAGCCGGTGCCATTCATTCTCATTCTAGCAAATCAGCGTGACAGTGTTTGCAAAAACATGCCTATTTTGAGGCATCAAGGCCAACAGCTTGCAAATAAGCTACAGTGTACTTTTGTAGATATACTCGCCGGCACTTTCCCCAGAAAGTTTAATGAGTCTCAGATAAAACAGGCCCTCAGAGCGGTGTTGGAGGGATTGAAGCACAATTTCGACATGATGAGCCCCATGCCCTCCATTAAGGATCTGTCGGAGACAGATTTGCGGATAGTCATGTGTGCCATGTGTGGAGATCCGTTCAGCGTGGATCTCATTCTCTCACCGTTCTTGGACTCACATTCCTGCAGCGCCGGACAGCCTGGGCAGTGCAACACGTTGATCCTTGACAAAATCATTGGGGGTATGCGCAGACGCATACATGTCACTGTGCTCTCCTACCACTCCTCCATTGGAATCAGAAAGGACGAATTGGTGCATGGGTACATTCTTGTTTACTCAGCAAAACGAAAGTCTTCCATGGCTATGCTGAGGGCGTTCCTGGCCGAAGTCCAGGATGTCATTCCAGTTCAACTGGTGGCCATTACGGACAGCCAAGCGGACTTCTTCGAGAATGAGGCGATAAAAGAGCTAATGACTGAAGGTGAGCACATTGCCACAGAAATTACGGCCAAGTTTACCGCTCTCTACTCCTTGTCCCAGTATCACAGACAGACAGAAGTTTTCACGCCATTTTTCAACGAGGTCCTCGAGAAGAAGAGCAACATTGAAAGCTACTTTATGTTTGATAATGGCAGGGACGGAACAGGCACCGGTGAAGACGTCTTCCCGCAGTCACCTCATAGCCATTCGCCTGCCTACCAGTATTACCCTGACTCTGAGGACGATGGGGAGGGACCGCCACCTTACAGCCCGATAGGCGATGATGTGCAGCTGCTGCCCAATCCTAGTGAACGGAAGTACAGAATCGACCTGGAAGGAAACGAGTACCCAGTTCACAGCACACCTCTTGGTGATCACGAGCGTAACCACAAAGTGCCTCCCCCGGTAAAACCCAAGCCCAATGTGCTGCCCAAGCCCAATGTTAAAAAGCTGGACCCCAACCTACTGAGGACCATTGAAGCTGGAATGAGGACCTCCAGGTGGACACGTGGTCCAATGATGGGTCACGGCGATGACCTTGAAGCATCTGATAACTATGCAGAGCCGGCCGACACGCTTCTCAAATCAAAAGGCTTCAGTGATGACATCTATGCCGTACCGGAAGACGCACACAGCAGATCTGGCAGGATCCGCAATTCGTTCGGCGGACTCGCTTTGCACGGGGATGAGGAGAATGGCTTTGACTCCATGTCTAAGTCTCAGGGTGGCAGAAGGCCTTCTAAGTACAAACATCGTTCCAAGATCCTCTTCAGCAAGACAAAAGCTTATCATAGACGAGTGCATTCAGATGTCAGTGATGATGAGTCGGGGCCTGCGATGCAGAAGAAGAAGAAAGGAAGGGGCAACCGAGGAAGTGAAGAAGATCCACTTCTCTCACCAGTGGATCCTTGGAAAGGAGGGATAGACAATCCAGCCATCACATCAGACCCAGAGCAGGATGATAAGAAAATGAAGAAAAAGAAACCACCAAAGACCAAGGAACCCAAAAAGGTAAGCTACTACTTTTCAATTACCTAGGGAAATGTAAAGTTACTTTAGTAGTTTAATACCACTGTTAAATCTTTAGCAAATCTCAAAATGTATATTCACTTTTCATACTGTACATTATTTTGTAATGCCTAAATTCAGTTTAAAATGATACTTTTTAGTTTTTAGATTGAGTCATCAGCATGCATTGTAGTGATCATGTGTTATTGTCATTTTTTTATTAACAGACAAAGTCAACAAAGACCACAAAGCCATTGTATCCACCAACTCGTAGAAATTGGGAAAGCAACTATTTTGGGGTGCCTCTTCAGAACTTGGTCACACCTGATAGGCCCATACCTCTGTTCATTGAGAAGTGTGTTGACTACATTGAGCGCACAGGTACGTTTCTTGTTTTTGTAAAGCTGGTTTACTAAATAGCATCCGAAAATGTGGAAATGCTTCTATCAGTTCTCCGGTTTAAAGGCTGTTTGAGAATTTAATCTTTCTTGTGTGAGTTTACTAGCATAAAGTGATTTATGTTTGTCATTTTTGTCCATGGCATTTTTCATTTAGTAGGTTGCAGCTTTAGGAACATTTGGTAACAATTTGTCTTTCTTGGTCCTGAGATACTTTACTGAAAATTGTACATTTGTGCGTTTCGTGTTGCTTATTTTGTGAGCCTGATACAGTCCATATTTTAAAGCACAGGAAATTCTGCATACTATCAATGAGTAAATGAATGAAATCCATTAATCTGAGGTAATAAATTCTGACACAACAGGAAGTTGACGGGCAGGGGTGGAGGGAAGTCCATCTGGTAAATGATTGAATGGATTTTTATGGCACGTGTTATGATTATCTAATTTTTCCCAGAGCACTTTGTTCAGTTAGATTGTGGTTTGCATTTTCATGGACTCTGCAAGTGCTGTGTAAACACTGAGGCCCGTCACATATCTTAGCCACGGGGTGGGTTAACATCATTTCAGGACATGCTGACCATATTTGGACTAGAACAAAGTCCGCTTCATATGCTTAAAGCAGTGATAGAGGCCCTTTAACTGTGCCTGTTTGTTTGGTTACAACATGCCCTTCAGTAGCTTGTTCTGTAACTGTGTTCAATGGAAACTCTGACTAACACGGCTGTCAATAAGCCCAGCCGACCCATAATATAGCTTGAGGTTTCATGAGCGAGTAGGTGACGCCCACATACTGCCGTTCAGGTTGGTTGTGGCTATAGATCAGTGAAACTCATGCATAGATGACATGCACTGATGTGGTTTCTTGAGGAAATTATTAAACTGCAGTTTGTGGTTTTTATGGTGTGTACTGGAAGTGGGCAAAGTGTCTGTGGTGAGCGTAATACTAGGTCAATTTGCAGGTTGAACTGGTTTTGCTTTGTGTATGTGTGGCCGTACATACATGAAGCCTATATGTGATGATCCGAAACACTTTTTTGCTGATCTCATGTTTAGAATCTCGCATAGTGCTGTGTCCACAGTTAATGTGCAGGACGATTGATTTTGTTGGTAAGTGGCTTGATTCTGTGTGTAACATGCAGGTTTGTAGACCATAGGGAAACATTTAGCTTAATAAATTTGGTATAATTCATGGGGAGACAAGATGTTAAAATTCTGTTTTCATATCGCTGATGATATATAGATATTGAAATTATACACAATTTTGTCTAAAAAAATACAACTAAAAACTAAAATCATGCATTTTAAAGGCTACAGGTGAATTTAGGCATCACATGTACAATTGTACAAATGTACTATTAAAATTATTTATTTATTTCATATTCATTTTGAGATTTCCTAAAGATTATCTATAGGGAGTTCACAGTATTAAAATTCTACCAATAATCTGATTTGTTATTCTAAAGTTAACAGATCGAGAACAGATAAATGTACAATATTAACATTTTATGCAGTTTTGTTAAAAAAAGACTGAAAATTAAAATCAGGCAACAAGTTAATTTAACAATATTATGTACAGTACAAAAAATTATTTTTTTCTAAAGCTTAAATTTAAGTGTTACAATTAAAGTAGTTTTAAGATTACCTTTAAGTGATTGTTTGATGATGAAAGGCAAATGTAAAAATAGTCAATGAGCATTAATAATTAACTGTCCAATAGCATCCGATAAATGTTCAATGTTGACCAGTATCGCTACATTAAGAAATATAAAAAAATATACAGTATATATTCAATACTAGTAGTTAATATTAATATTTATTATATTTGAACTACCCCTTTAAAATAAAGCTGTTTTATTGACGGTGGCTGAATCTGGGCCTTTTTTTGGTTCCTGTGGAATAGGACGAGATGGCACAATGTGCCCATGGCTGCGTCTGAGCATCGCAGGGCTCTGTTTAAGAGCTTTTTGAAAGCATCTTGCCTCAAAGAGCTGTGCAGATGAAAAGGCTCATCAAACACCCTGCCCCCCAAGCCAAACGCTCACTCCCTCCCATTTATGCCCCCCTATCTCGCTCTGTACTGCATTGTGAAACCCAGAGGAAATGATAATACTTGACTCTCTTTTTTTCTGTGGCCAAGAACAAGTAGTCCAACAATCCACTCCTCCAAACATGGTGTATGCACACACACAGTCCTTTATTTCTCGCGGCCCATCCGTTCTGAAAACCAAGACCCTGCGTTAAAAACTGTACAGAGAAAATGGACTTTATGGATGTTTCCTAATTGACTTTCATGGCTCATTTAGGCCTGGATGCTTCATTTATCCATCAGAAGAGTACCCCCATTGTCATTTCCTCCTTGCAGGGCTTCGCAGTAATAACCCCTTCTGTGTGAAACATTATGGATGTTTAGATATTCTTATGAGACACTTAACTATGAAATAAACCATGAACTCAACAGACACAGGGGAAGTACGATCAGAAAAAAATCGTTGCAGCAGTTCCCAGAAAATATTTCCGAACCTTGAAGAGGACGATCATATTCATGAGGCCTACATGAATGTTTAAATCAGCTGACCTCAAAGCGCAATATTTGTTTTTTACCGTGACGTGCTTCTATCCAAATGAAGGAATTTTGTGCCAATTTTGAAAATGTTGCAACAAACAGGATGCAAATTAGGTGCGTTTTAGTTGACTTGATGTGTTCCTTACGGGTGCAGCGGTGCGTTAAACAGCTCTGTGGAAAGGAGGTAATTTACACACAGTTCTTTTTTGTTTGTTTTGCATGTTTGAATTGTTTAAAATGGTTGTACAGTTGGAACATTAGCTAATTATTCATACAACAAAGCATTTCCTGGAAATATTTAATGTTAATGTTACAACATTTCCAGTAAATGCTTTGGTATGTAAATAGTCCCAATACAGTTAGTTGTTTAGTAATATTCCAATTAGTTAATATTCCAAATGATGTCTTAATATCCAACTAATTAAATTTGAAACATTTATTATTTATTTAAACAATGCATTTCTGTAAATATTTGAATGTTAATTATTAGAATTATACTGTATATATCGAACTAACTGGAATTGTAATATTAACTTATTAGCATTTGCAAGAAATATTTTAGTATCAACTAATTGGAGTTGGAATATTAAATAATTACTTATGCAACAAAGCATTTCCAGAAAGAATATTGGAATATAAATTAATTGGAATTAGAATGCTAATAACCAACTAACTGGAGTTGGAATAATAACTAATTATTTAGTTATTAGACTTATAAGTGCATTACCGCCACCTATCTCTCAAGTGGACCATTGACACTCCTAATTGAGATTGTAGATAGAGTGTCAATGGTCCATTTGAGAGATAGGTGGCAGTAATGCACTTATAAGTCTGCGATCCGCCGTAAAGCAAGAAAAAGAAAACGCCGCCTCACGCGCCTGCTGTTGAGAACGCACTCAGGAGGACGCGCGCCTCTCAGGGCAGTTCGGACATTGCGTGAATCAGAGGTAAAAAACGATATAAATACTGTTTCTTGCACAGACCGATCGTTTTGTGTCTTTACACATCAATGTAT
>NW_015656153.1:124537-127670 GCF_001515625.1 Sinocyclocheilus rhinocerous | reverse complement strand
TAGTGTTCTGTGCTCGTCTGTGCAGCCAAAGGCAGAACAATTAGTAAGTTTTGCTCAAACTTTCGCCATGGCGTTAGAACTGGTACACCGTTGTCGCTTGCAAAATCAAAATGACGGCGCCGTGGGTGGAACTTAGAGAGTAAGGGGCGGTAATATTGTAATGAGATCCCTTTGCAATATCACTAGGGGAGCGAAATCAGACGCGCTAGTTTTTTCAGACGCTTGCAGAAAAAGGCTTACCAAAACAAAGTTACTGGGTTAATCTTTTTCATGTTTCCTTTGTTGGTGCGCCGGGGACCTGATTATAGCACTTAAAACCTGGAAAAGTCAGATTTTCATGATATGTCACCTTTAACTCAAATGGAAAATGAAAGCCCAATAACTCGGGTGGGCCGCCTCTGCAGCAAAGACACCTAGACCATAAAATGGCAGTTGCTCCCCAGCAGTAGGCTATTGCAGAGGCTTCTGGCCCGAGTTTGAATGTGATATGAATGCTGCAAAAGCTTGACAAGCAGTATGAATTGCCAGGAAAATCTCAGAAATTGCGGTTCCCGGCCTATGTAGCCAAATTAAAGATGTCAAAGTTTAAAGAACCTGACTTGGCCAATACACACGTGTGATCAAGCGCAGATGTTGCCCCATACGCGAGCTTAACAATACATTACCTCACCAATGACTGGATGCTACCAAGTGTGAAATAAGATATGTACCAGAAAAGCTCATAGCTGAATGGCTTCAGTATGCTTTGGCAGTCTGGGTATTAGATTAGCAGAAAATGTCCTGCATAAGCACGGATAGCCAACAGTTCTCAGCCGGACGTGCAGAACTGTTTTGATGAATGAAGAGAAAGACGTAGAGTTAAGCGCGAGTATTTGTACAACAATTAATCAGCTGACTAATATTTCATGATCACGCTAGGCTGAAAGGGTCATAAGTGTGTTTACTGACAATCTCTAAACCATCATTCTGCAACATTGGACTGTTTTCCAAGAACGCTTGATGGATTGTGACAGGGAATGGGACAGGATTGTTTACAGCTTGTTGATGTTTCCTCTCAAGGTCTATGTTTTAGTTTATTTACTTATTATAATACTATACACTGCACGGTTTTTACTGTATAACAAATCATCAGAGAGAAATTTTGTAAATACTGCGTTTTAAATGGCAGGCCAAAAAACGCCTTTCACACATGCATCAGAAATGCAGTCAGAAATGCCTAGTAGATTGCAGCCTGTATGTGTCTATGGCTGTGTTTCAAAACCAGTGAGCTGCCTAGGCAGACAGCAAACATGCAGTATGCAATTTTTAGGCTAGGTCTTTGGCTGCAGTCTTTGTACATCTCACCTTTTCAGGGCATCCGCATTGGCGACCAGGTCACAAAAGCAAGATGCTGTGCAGGAAAAGGCAGGAGTCAGCCTTTTCACAAGTCTTTAGCCCTTTAGCCCTGCTTTTCAATACAGTGCAGCTTCCTCTCAGTCATAGGGATTACTTAACTCAGTAGGGAATAATTGTCATGGCCTATTTCTGCGGTTTGAGACCTAGTGCTGTGGAGTATCAGATCTCAACTTGATGCATTGTATTTTAAACGAGGAAGTAGCTCAATCTTAATATTTAGCTGCCATGGTACTATAGTATAGTTATTTCAGTTGTTGTTGCTAAAAAATCACCATAGATTTAATTTAATTTGTGATTTAATGTAATTCAGATTATTCGTTTTATTCATTTGAAACTTTGAGAAATTAAAAATATATATATTTTGGTCTCTATAGGGCCTTTCATCCTCCTGTTGTTAATGTTGTTCTTTGTTTCTGTTGTTGAACGGCGCTGTCGACCAGCTTACGTCACTTCTTAGTACACACTCTTGGTGCGAATGCAACCCTTTAAATGGTACTGGGAAATAGTTCGCGCAAAATCGTCCCAGTACTTTAGTACTGTACATTTAGTTCTGGAACTAAAGCGGTGCGAAAGGCCCTTATTTTGTTTACAATTATTATTATTTTGGTACTGTTTGGTTAGTTTCTTGTTTTGATGACAGTGGTGGCTAATACAAAGTATTTTTGTAGTATTTTGGTGGAAACCAATGGTATATTTGGTATATGTGGTTATGGTATTTTTTTGTTGCGGTATTATTAATCGGCTAATGTCATGCTTTTGTTTGCTTGGAATTTTTTGGCTGTTATTTCTACGGGGTTTAAGGTCTAATTTTTTTAATGGAACAATATTTGAACCTTTAGAGAAAATGAAAAAAAAAACTTTACATATTTTTGTTATATCATATTTGAAACATCAGGCTTTTTCGGCCCATATAATATGATATTATAGTGCCTAGTGAGAATATGGAGCTGACACTCGAGGAGGAAAAAACACCACAATTTTATTCAGAGGAAAATAACTGAGGAAAAATATGCATTTGGTGCAGTTGCTGATATTTGTGGCCAAAAGTAAGTTGAAATTCTGTTTAAAAAGTATATCTATAAATTGACATCTTTATAACAGTATAGCAGACTACTTATATAAAATGCATATAAACATAATTTGTCACTCTATAACCATATCTCCCAATAATCTCCAAATAATGTTTACATAAGGTGACATTTAAATACTTAGTTTTATGATTGTTTTTATTGTGGGAGGCAAACATAATGCAGTGCAATGCAATGAAGATTGAAAGATATACAAATTGCTAAACTTTATGCTTCAGTCCAGGAAGTGTTTATCATCAAATATAGGGCTGGGTATCGATTCAGATGTCCCGATTCGATTCAATTTTGATTCGCAAGCTTTCGATTCGATTATCGATTTTTTTGATTACATTCAGTGAATATAGTTTTAATACAAATGCTATTGATATTTCTAAAACATGAACAGTAAACATCAGTTTACAAATGGTGAATTAATAAAAAGAAATTAAGAACCACATGCCTGTATTTTAAACCTATTCTTTCTTTGTATAGGGTCCTTTTTTAAACAATAATAGGGCCCTATAAAATGTTAATTTAATTTATCCTAATCAAATGAAAATGAAACCCTTTTATTTTTTTGGCAAACAATGTGCTGCACAACAGAGGTTTACTGTTAAAATTAAAAAGAAAACAGATGTGATTATTCCTTTAAAAATAAAGATTTATTAATA
>NW_015656153.1:123527-124434 GCF_001515625.1 Sinocyclocheilus rhinocerous | reverse complement strand
AAGCTGAAAACACCGTGAGCGTCATCCGCGCTTTAGTATGTGTGTAGTAAACAAAACAGTGCGCCGCGCCCTCCGCCATTCATTTATTGCAAAAATCGTGGCGTCTTATGCGATATCAAATGCTTCTGCAGATTTATAGTATTACTATAGCATTTCACCTGAGTATTGCGAATCACGCGTATGGCAATGATAAGCGCTGAATGAATGACAGGCTTTCTGTTGTAACATCGCGCAAGGTAAATAAGGGACATCTAGTGGAGAAGACTAATGATAAGATTCACGTTACTCAGATCTTGTTTTAAATGTGTGCTGAAATAAATACTGTAAAAGATCGATTCGCGGCTTTTGAGAATCAATATCGAATCGACGTCATTTAAAAAAACGATTAATCGAAAAATAAATTTTTTTGCCCAGCCCTAGTCATAGCATTTCCACACCGGCAATGACATGACTGTGGCGCCAAATCATTTATGTCCCCACGCATCATGTACATCGTCACGCGTTGACGTCATCAAATTGAGATCGGTTCCTGAGATCAGCCAAGTGTAGTGAGTACCGATCGAGTCATAAAATGTGATTATCGGCCGATACCGATCTCCGGCCGATCGATCGGAGCATCCCTAGTATAAACTATTAATCAGATTACAGTAGGTGTGTAGAAGATTGTGTACAACAGGTTTTTCAGCAACGTTTTGATTAAATGTTGATAAAGCCTGAAATTTGTCTATCAATATGATACAATAGGCTTTATAGGGTTAGGTGTCATAAATCTGAACCGACAACATTAAGTGCAGTTGCAGGAAATGTGGGATTTTCAGGTGATTTGCAGTTTGCCCCGTTTCATTGTAATGTAGGTTGCTGGATCCATTGCACGTTTTTGTGACAAATGAGGACATAAATTTGTATA
>NW_015656153.1:117898-118803 GCF_001515625.1 Sinocyclocheilus rhinocerous | reverse complement strand
ATGACATGACTGTGGCGCCAAATCATTTATGTCCCCACGCATCATGTACACCGTCACGCGTTGACGTCATCAAATTGAGATCGGTTCCTGAGATCAGCCAAGTGTAGTGAGTACCGATCGAGTCATAAAATGTGATTATCGGCCGATACCGATCTCCGGCCGATCGATCGGAGCATCCCTAGTATAAACTATTAATCAGATTACAGTAGGTGTGTAGAAGATTGTGTACAACAGGTTTTTCAGCAACGTTTTGATTAAATGTTGATAAAGCCTGAAATTTGTCTATCAATATGATACAATAGGCTTTATAGGGTTAGGTGTCATAAATCTGAACCGACAACATTAAGTGCAGTTGCAGGAAATGTGGGATTTTCAGGTGATTTGCAGTTTGCCCCGTTTCATTGTAATGTAGGTTGCTGGATCCATTGCATTGTGTTTAGGTTAATCTACAGATACAAATGTTAATGTAAGGTGTGGTTTGTATTACGTACCTTGACTTTACCACCTTGCTCTGTTTTTACAAGCATAGATTTTCATCGGTCTGAATAAAATCATTCAGACTGCTGATTCTGGATGTAATTTTTATATGTCCCCTGAACCTAATGAATTTATATAGGTCCTGAGATTGCTTTCATTTTAATCAACGGATATATCTGCACTAGGGTTGTGACGGTGAGGAAATTTTCCCACCGGTTAATCGACGTGTGACAACACCGGTAATACCGGTATCACCGTGGGGGCGGGGGCGGGGCGTTCCCTCTTTTCCTCCGCTTTTAAATAGCTTGTAAAAGCGGCGTGCGCATTTTACTTTCACTTTGAAATAGCGGCAATTCGGCGTAAAGCAATTGTTCGTTTTTAGTTCGTTTGAATTTCCCCTCTTTTCCTCGCTTTCCTTCGCTTTTAAA
>NW_015656153.1:86667-108587 GCF_001515625.1 Sinocyclocheilus rhinocerous | reverse complement strand
TAGCGTATATATAAAACATAGAACTTTTATTAACAAAACAAATACACCATGCTATAGGGCAGGCTATGCCTAATATAAAATAACAAATAACTTGCATAAAGTTTAAATAGGTATACAAAACTGGAAATAAGTAAACATGTACAGTGGTGTGAAAAAGTGTTGGCCCCCTTCCTGGGCTTAACACCGGTATCACCGTCAACACCGTCTATCGCGGCAAGCCTAATCTGCACTAGAAGTGCTGCAGAACTGCTCTGTTGTTTTAATGTTAGCTTATTAATCTATCATTCATTTTACTGTTGGTTTATTAGGGTGCATGTAGTAATAAACAAAACTACTGAGTAGGGGTGGGCGATATAATCATATAATCTTATATCACGATACGGGTAGTTTTATTTCACGGTAGCAATATATATCACAATATAGTTATTTTTGCTTTATATAAGGTGTTTATAATATCAAAAATTTTTATACCGTAGAAATTTCATAATTGTCACCAGTGTCAATATCACAAAAAACCAATACTAGCCAACAAAAAAAAAACTCAAGCTCACTGAAGAAGACAAGTAAACAGTCAGTGATTAAATAAGAAACTAATTACAAGCAATAGGACAAAAACTACAGTAGAACAAATAAATAAGAAATGCTACATTGTATAAAGAAATCAAATGTTTAAAAACACTGCATATTATTCACTGTGTAAATTAAATATAATTCTTCATATTAAAGTTACAAAAGTGATTTAGTCAAGAGCAGTGAGATTTTCTCTCTTTTGTTGTTTGAATAACATGAATGACAGATAGCAGGAATATTAGACTGCTGTCACTTTAAGAGCTGCCCGGATCCAATATGCTGTTACACATGTTTTCTTTCTCAGCTGTTTGCTTTCACTGAAGACATAAATTACTGTGTTTACGAGGATATTTGCAAAGACGGGCATTTTGACACATACAAGAGTGTGTATTTAACCGTTCAAGGCCTATAAAGCAGCAAAAATTACTCCATATTCCCGCGCTCTATGAGCACTGTCTTCACGTGAAACAGTCTCTTAGACAGCATGCGCATATATATTAAACCGCAATGCTTAAAAACGTGCAAGTGATAAGTTTTCATGACCACGTAGCACAGCAACGTCACGTGAGTGTGTAACCACGTTAGGGACAATAGTCCAAAATCTCTACCGGTTGACACATTTATCCCGGTTAATCGTGTCTACCGATATTTTTCCCACCCCTACTACTGAGCGTTTTTTAACCTTTTACAGACAGAAGCTAGATCCATGTGAAGGACAGATCTTCTTTATGCACCAAGAGCTTGTAACACTCCAAAGAGAAAGGAAAAATTTAAATCGCATCATATGACCCCTTTAATTTGTGTGCCTCCACTTTCCACTCTTCCCTTTATATGATCTGGCTGAATTAAGCATATAAAGAATTTAATCTACTAGGCTGCTCGGCAAGTGGAGTTTCCCTCCTGATGACTCTAGACATGCACCTTGCTGGAGGCTTGCAAAAAGTTTTGATGACTCTGGCTTTTTCCTCCTTTGACACATCAAGGTCTCTGGCGAATGCTTAGCAATAAGTGTCCGACAACGCAAAGTCCTGTTATTCCCCTTGGCCTGCTACTGCTTGTCGTGCTTGAGGGAAGAGGATGTCAGAAGCTCTTGGCTTTGACAGGCTGTCGCCACACATCAGCCAGTGCATCTAGACTCAGGAAGTGGCTTAGAAAAAGTAATGAAGGGGAGGGCGATGATGCCATAAGCTCTGGGAGTTTGTCAGAAAGCAAGAATGAAGCTTATGTACTTGAAGAATTTGCAAGCAGAACTTTTTATGCTCCCAGTATGCCTGATGGCGTTTAGGGCTACTGTCCATGCTCACTTCACCAAGCTGGTTTAAAACATCTAATTGGAAACTGCTAAAAAATGAATTATGTTCAGAATAGGGGTGACCCCGAATAGTCGATGATTCGATGCTTCGATAGGAGGAGCCTGATTCGACTACCAATCTCACAGTCGAATATTCGCAGAGGTGTTATGATCATGCCATTTTGGCTATATGGGGGTGCTCAATGTCTGATTTCACATAGAACTACTGGTTTTTCTCCCATTAAGTTAATATACAGCCTATTAAGATAATGCTGTAAGAATCTGAAAAGAAAGAAGCTTTTAATATTTTTAACGTGCATGAATAAATCTGACCACCCCTATAGATTTAAGTTTCACTTTCCATAATCCGTGACCAACAGAGGAGCGTTTTGGCGGCAGGGATTTAAATCTTTAACAAGACTCAAATTGACACAGGCAGAGTGAAAGACTGGATTTTTTCTATCAGGTAGGGTACAAGTGATTTCAAAACATTTCAGCCGGTTTATAGCCTATATATCGTATATAATATATTATTTATCTCGTATAAGATGCATTTGGTTGAGTTACACTGCAGTAAAGCGCTTCATTGTAGTACTACGGTGATTATCATTTCACCGCACAGCGCGATCTTTGATTTGTTTTGTTTTGGCTTTTTTTTTTTTGTTCAAAATATTTGATCAGCTTTGTAAGAGTAGACCCATAATTTCTATTTTGTTTAGGTTCGGTTCGGTTTTGTTTAAAAAATTTTTGTTTGTTTAATTTTGTTTTGTTTTGTGTGGCTTTGTTTGGTTTTTGTTTTTTGCTTTGCTTTGTTTTGTTTTATTTTGTTTTGGTTTCACAAAATTTAATCAAACAAAATAACTTGATGGCACTTATTGAAGTAAACATGTGTGACTATTATACCAGGCTACTGCAGTAGGTTATATTTTAAATGAATGTAAACAGCTGAGAAAGAAATCGGATGTGTATCATTATACTGGATACGTGCAGTCGGTTTTAAAGGGACAGCAGCCTATAAATACGTGCTGCTGAATATGTCACTAATGTTAATCAAACAACAAAACGGCTATAACTCTTTTTCTTTCTTTTTTTTACGGACTGTTCACTTGCCTTAAATCATGTTTGAACTTTCTCAGACTATAGTTTTTGCTGTGGTATATAAAGAAGTACTTAAAGTGTGTGGAAAGCAAAGTTACAATTATATAAAATTAGTGTCATTTATTTTATTTGTTTGTATGTTCACATTGATGTTAAAATTACATTTTCTAAATTGGTACACTACTTTTTATGTAATGCTAAAACACTGCTGGTCACTTTCAGAAGTTATAGTGATTCTTTTCCAAGAAAGAATGTGAAACAAATTGGTTATATAATTTTCATTTTTAAATATTTTTAAATATAATTTAAATTTATTTTACACACTTTAAGCAATATCGTATCGAATATCGCATTTTTAACAAGGTATCGCATATCGCATTTTTTCTTCAATATTACACAGCCCTAGTATACAGTGTAGTAGGCTATATTTTGCCTGCTGATGTTAACTTAACAAACATGCATAGAAAATCATTGTTTCTTGTTCAGATTTTGAAGTAAGAATGTAGCAGTAATGCAACTTACAGTGAACACATGAAAAAGAACCATCACTTTAGTTTTTGGGAAACACACCTACTCCCAAAAGGACACGCTATCTATCCTGCGCTGATTACGCCATTGCAGTAGTTTGCCGATTAAAAAAATGACTATTTTTAAACATATCCCATCTGTTCATGATGAATTAGAGATGAGCTGGAGCGAATGATGCCGTCACTGTTTGCTGAAGGACAGATGTCCTGGGTCTGCCGGTCAGACCATGGTCTAGCTGACCACTGCTCATCAGCCGACACATTACACATGCATTACTGCTTTAAGTACAGACTCAAAACCGTGTCGCTACAGTGGCCTCACAATGAGCCCTTGATGATAATTCACGCTGAATAATTGAACGTGTGGTTTGTTGTTTGTCTTTTTCTATGGTTTTGTTTTTAGTCTGGCTTCTTGCATCTGTTCCACAAAAAGCTAGCTTATTTTCATCATATCAGAATTAAGTCCATCAGCCCGCTGCGCACCTGTGCCGCTTGCCTCTTCGCTGCGAGCAGATATTCTGCGTTAAATCAATGCCACATAGTTCTTAGGACTGTGCGAGGGGATGCCGTTTAGCTGCAGGCAGTAGATAAGGCCACTCGGCTCTGCTAAATCCTCTCGACTGCCATGAATTTCTCATGGGGCTAAACACACGCAAACCCACACCTCTTTGATAACAGCCAACTTGCTGTGCTCACAACTTAGATTGGACTCATTTTATTTTAAAAGCACTTACGCCACTCATGCAGCTGTCAACTCAGCATGACTAAATATGTCAGGGCTTAATTTTTAACCACTTTCAGACAGTTGTTTGACTCCGGAATCTAGACATCTAAGCGTTTATGTAAAAAACATAGGCGTAGGACCTTACATACTACTGCTTGACCTAAAAGAATAGCAGAGCTTATAGGGATTTCTTTTGACATCATTTTCTTTCCCCATTTGCGTTTTCTGCAGTTTGAGTTTGCAATTACTTTAAAGAAGGAGTTCACCCAAAAATGAAACATTTCATAATTTACTTGCTTTCATGTCATTCCAAATCTATCCGAGTTTCTTTCTTAAGTTTAATATAAAAGTTGAAATTTTGAAGAATGTGTGGATCATTTTATTTTATTTTTTTTTATGATGAGTGATAATGAAGAGTGGAGCTTTCAAGCTTCAAAATAGTCACACAGAAGAATCAGAATCAAAAAGTCTTCTAAAGCTTTACATTAGCTTTGTGTGATGAACAGGTGAAATTTAAGTTATTTCCTGATATCTTCTACTGTCAACTTCTGCAATCGGATGATTGAGTTGAACTCAAACCTGGATCAGTTTGGCTTGTGAATGAAACATTTATGGTGTATTCACACCAGGAAAGTCCGCTAGTTCACTTGCTTTGGTCCGGACCAAATACAATGTTGTTTTTTTTAGTTTGGTGCGGTTTGCTTTCACACTGCCCTTTTTGCAAGTGAACCAGAAATTCTAAACAAAACCACACGTGTGCTAAGGTCATCCATTCATTGGACAGAAATTCTCAAGCAGGGAAAAACAGGACGTGCAAAAACAGGCTAATCATGTTGAAATAAAGACTTGCCGAAAATAAAATCTATAAATATAAAATACTTAAAGCACATCACAATGGTAGTTTAAACTTTTAACCTATATAAATGTGCGCTGTTAGGCGCATATCCAATCGTTTGTGCGGAGAGTGGAAGCTGAAGCGCGCTTCAGGACATCAGTGGAAACAAATTAAATACGCTGTAATTTTTGCTCATAAAGGTAAAAATAATCCAGAGTTCGTTTGGAAGCGGACCGAGATCACTTCTTCAGCTGGGTCTCGGTATGGTTGTTTGGTCCGCGAGTGAGTGCGATTGCTGTATTCACACCTGCCAAAAAGGTCTGCACCAAGAGGGGAAACGAACTGGAGTTCGATTCATTCGAACCAAACAAGACAGGTGTGAATACACCCTTAGACTGTTTTTGTGAGCATGATCAACCAATTAATTGAGTAGATCTGATTCAGTAGAATGATTCATTCATGAATTAGACATCACTACTTATGAAAAGAACTAAGGAAAGCTGGAACAAATATCAATGTTTTCAGTGGATAATGAATATTTTCGGTCTACAACATGGCTTCAGAAAACTATGGTACTCTCATGAATGCTTGTCGAAGACTGACATGGAAGAGAAGAAATTGTTGAATAAAATCATTATTTGTTTTCTTTGCGCACAAAAAGTATTCTCGTACCTTCATAACATTACGGTTGATCCACTGATGTCACATGGACAAATTTAACAATGTCCTTACTACCTTTCTGGGCCCTGAACATGGTAGTTCCCTTGCTGTCCATGCAGGGTCAGAAAAGTCTCGGATTGATGAAAAACGAAGGTCTTATGGTTTTGGAACGGCATGAGGGTGAGTAATTAATGACAGAATTGTCATTTTCAGGTGAACTATCCCTTTAACAAAAGAGGCATTGTCAACATGTTTTTTCTTGCATGGATTTGGAAATCAATAAAAAGAGAGCTGATACGCTTTGATATTTTCTTTCACATCTGCCGCTTTGATTTATAGGTGCCAAGAGCTGCAGGGAAGGGCAATTATTATCACAGTAGTGTGGAAATTGATGACTCGACTCGGATTCTGCCCCCTCTACATTCTGCAAGGTTCGATTTCCAGACCGCTTTTGTTTGCGGAGTGACTAAGTGACACTAATGTTGGCATTTGAGGCTTCACGTCTCTCATCGCAGGATCAACACTGACCTGAGTTTATTTCCTAAACCTCGTTAAGTATATTGAAACCCTGTGAGGAATAAGGTTAATAAGGGTTAGTATATTTTTAAACCTATTTCCTGTGGATTGAGCATGTGAGTCGACGCCTCCCCACTGCTGATTTATTATGGTGTGTGCAATAGCCTCGAAACTCACGTTTGCCCCCCGCTAGCACAATCATACTGTATCTCATGGAGCATTTCTTCACCAGGCGTCTGTGCTGATGGATGGAGGTTGGTTTAGAAAAGCTCTTTCCCTCTATGTCTATTTGTGGATGCTGATATTTGGTCTTGAACTCCACCATGGGGGTGGGTGTTATGGCAGAATTATTAAGCAGATGGTGTCAAGTATTTTGTATAATGGTTTAGCAACAGATGCACATGATCTTCCATGTAATCGTTTCTCTTTATTTGAATGGTTAGGGGTTATGGGTGCTCTCTCATACTGGAAAGATGGATCGGAAATCACTCTCAATTCCTTGCCAACATGGTAGCTCTGTTCCTTAATGAGCCGCCTATATAGGCAGCATCCTAAATGGCGGTGAACGCTCCACAAATGGTGCTTCTGATGTAAAGTGTACAATTGATTCCATTAGAGTCTTCATTTGTTATGTGACTAAACAAATGCCACAGTAATTAATATTGTTATTTTTTGTGTAATTTAGGGTATTTTGCAAACTTTTTTATAATAATTTTATTAACATATTTTTTATTGATTATTATTGAATTTATGGAATTAAATATTATTTATAATCAACATTTCTCCATACTTGTCCGCCATGGTGGTTATTATTATAATTTTTTTCCATCCTTGTTGCAGTGCATTTTGGAATTCCTTTCTCCAAAAAGATGTATTCAGTGCTGCCTTAGATTTTGGCTAGAATAATATATCTTAAAAGGGATAATTATGAATCCAACCTTTTGAAACCATCTTCACGCTATGTTTTGGAATGGATCTAATGTGTTTTAACACCGTTTTAAAAGTCTTTATTTTTGTGAAGTCATTTTTCACACAAGCTGTGCTAGTCTGGGCACTGCAGTGCAGGTGCAGTCTGGTTACCTAGAAGGAAGACACATAAAACATTTGATTTTACAACAGATAGTTATTTTTAATCTCCTCAAACGTTTCTGAATAAGAAGATAAGATACATTACACAAGAAAAGGTGTAGGGTGTAAAATGGATCAAAGCAGCGCACTGGGAATACGCTTTGTTGGGTTTACTCAGGCCTCTGTTGAAGGTATGAATCTTTTGATAGCAGCCTATCCCTGGTGCGTTCCTGTGCAGGCACGCCCTTTTCAGAAAGGATTTGATGACAGCATTATAAAGGAAGCTGGAAAAGGTTGCAGTCCCGGTGTGACGTTCGTCCCAGCTTTGAAGCAAGAACATTGATTTTGTACAGACATGCGCTGTAGCATTTACAGAAGCTGTAACCCTGAGCATTGCCCTTTTATTGTGTACGGCCCCTTCTAGACATTGTGGTAACATGGGAATACGATGCATGACATTTGCCATTATGCTCCACAGAGTCCAGCCTAAAGCGTTCACGTTGACTGATTTTATCACTGGAGGTCACCAGGCCACTCTGCCGTTGCTGAATGTGATCACAAATGAGATGTATTACCAGTAGATATACGTTGTCATTGTGTATTGACAATTAATCTTCTTTTCTTGCTGCTGAAAATTATGTAGGAGATGGTATATAAATTGCATTAGTGAATCATATCATGAACAAGATGAATGATGATCAACTCACCCAGGCGGTGATTTCTGTTTTTCCATGCGTAATGTTTTTATTATATCTCTCTGTGTAGTTAGAGACAAATCGTAACGAACAGTGGAATTGCTCACAGTAGCATATTAACTTTCCATCTTTCCCTCACTCAACTACAGTATCTCACAACAGATGGATGATGTGGGCTTCACTGCCTTCACTCCTATAGATCGCAACAGTTGGATTCTGGAAGTTAAAAAAAAATAAAATAAAAATCCGTTCAAATTCTCCATGGGTAAATAGATATTTAGTAGGGGTGCTCCGATCAGGATTTTTGAGGCCGATCACAGAAAGTGGTACCTGCTGATACGATCACTGATACCAATCTTTTTAAAGCCTTCTTTTTAGTTTTATCATGTAGAATTATTTATAGTGATACTCCAATCAGGATTTTTAGACATTTATTCAGGGCCTGAATTTCATTTTTGAAAATGGGAATTCCTCTCTTAGATGACTCTTGTGAGGGGGATTTTTTAATCTGAGGGGTGGAGGGGGGCTTTTTTTTTTTTTAGACATTTTGCAAAAATTTATATATTTATCTCATCAAAATGTTTGATCATGCAGTGCATTTTTGCCTTTAAGCCTGATTTCCACAAACACAACATTTATCCATTATTTTTATTTCAAATCCAAACATTGTTACTGAAAATGTTTTTTCAGGATTGTGATTCTTTTTTTTTACACAGTAGAGTAATATTCTTTCATAGACGTGTTTAAACGCGATAAATATAAGCAACACATTATTCAATGCTTTTTACTTTTGCATTTACTTCTAGATTTATATATTAAGTTGCTAAAGCAAAACATTCTAACTACTTTTCTTACGTTATCACAAACATTCTAAATTAAAACTTACCACTGACAAAAACAGTCAGCTCTACTGCCTTTTCTTTTGCATTTAAATCTTTATTACAAGCAATCTTGCGGTTAATAAAGAACTTTGTTTTCCTACCTATACGAGTGCCATCTATTATTGCCTTGTTTATCTAAAAGTGCTCTTTTCATTTAAACCTGTAGCCAATAAACCATATGTGTGGACTGTGAAACACAGTAGACTTTATATGAATTTATGGAGTAATTACATTTTCGTGTCAATCCATGTTATGTTTTTTTTTTCTATTCTATCTACTTGTTTTTCTTTGTGTCTGTGTGTGTGCGTATATATATATAACCTTGCTACGTGTACTGCGTTAGGCTAACAAGACTTGTCATTTGCACTTACATATTGTTGCTCTTTTGTTAGTTTTGATTGATTCTATTGTCCTCATTTGTAAGTCGCTTTTAAAGCGTCTGCTAAATGACTAAATGTAAATGTATTATTTACCGCAAACAATGCGCTGTCACTTTAATTCAGTGTGTGCAGCGGAAACCATCTCTGCACTGCTGCAGACGCACTGCTCCTGAACGCACTGCCGAACGTAACCGTGTGCAGTGTGAACGCTTTACTCCGTTAACATGAGCGCGGAAAAAATACGCACCGCGTACGACTTGGCGTTATGTGTGTGCGCTTCGAGTGTGCATGAGCGCCCGGTCTCCAGGAGAGCGCGCGAGTGCTGAATGATTAAACACTGGCAAGAATTAAAAAGAAATACATTTTATAAACTTTAGTGACGATTCGACGCTGCCTCGATTGTGCAAGTGACGATTGCTGTGTCAACTGTGCAGTGTGCAGCTCGCTTATAGTCAGACGCGATGTGGTGATTTGAAGCCATTTGCGCATTTTGAGAAAGAGAGCGCGCGCTGTGATTCACTCACGCTGTTTGTGAAATTACGTCTCCCATAAGGTTTTCAAATTATTTAATTTAGAAATATGAATTGTACCTCACCTTCAGCATTATAATTATTTCACCCGTGCCAGACTGAGACTGTGCCGCTGCATGTCGTGCCAAACCTCTCACACGGTTTCCGATCAGTCGGAGCACCCCTAATATTTAGGAATAATATAGGTTTAATTTATAAATAAAAAAGGTTGTTAAATTATTGGATATGCTTATGTAGAAAACACAAGTGTGATTTTTTTTTTTTTTTTTTTTTTTTTAATCATTGTGTAGTAGTAGTAGTAGTAAAGAACTATGCAACCCACTACAGCACTTGGATCCACCAATGAAAGAAGACGTTGCCATAAAAATGAGAATCATGGCAAAAGAACTTGGTTGAGGTTTCTCTACAATCTCAAACAACTTACGCTAAGGG
This sequence comes from Sinocyclocheilus rhinocerous, assembly GCF_001515625.1. Classification (NCBI taxonomy): domain Eukaryota; kingdom Metazoa; phylum Chordata; class Actinopteri; order Cypriniformes; family Cyprinidae; genus Sinocyclocheilus; species Sinocyclocheilus rhinocerous. The sequence goes on along the minus strand of NW_015656153.1, from coordinate 98,380 downwards.
TTGAGGGTCAATAAGAGAGAAAATTCATCTTTTTTTATTTAGCAAGTATTAATTGATCAAAATTGGGAGTAAAGACTTGTGCAGTTAAAAAAATTATATTTCAAATGAATGCTGTTCTTTTGAACTTTTTCACAGCTGAATTTCACAGTACCACGTTTTCCGCACAAATATTAAGCAGTTTTCAACATTGATGATAAATGTTTATTTAGCTCAATCAGCGTATTAGAATGATTTCTGAAGGATCACAGAAGACTGTAGTAATGGCTGCTGAATATTTAGCTTTGTCACAGTATGAAAAATCTTACAGACCCCAAACTTGGTAAAGGTAAAGTAGGCCTATAATTTTAACTCTTTTGTTATTAAACTTTACATATTGTATTTCATACTCACACATTGTAAAACTACTGTACACATTTATAGATATTTATTCTATTACATCATGTGCAATGTGTCATGATCTTGTGCTATGTAACTTAGAACTTAGGCTTAAATCTTGTTGTTGTGGATTTGTTTAAAAATTCCCATGGAGAAAACGAATGGGAAAAATACTTCCGCAACCAAGACTTTCACACTGGTTACTGTTGCACTCTAGTGGTTGTCGTTGCATTGTGAAATTGTTCATTTGCATAAAATGTAAACTCGCCTAAGCTTGTTGAGTCTCTGGACATGTTTGCTTGTGTCACTAATGGTCACTCCGACTTGTGTCCCATTGAAACCAACGCTCATTGACAATGAATGACTTCCTTCTGCTCTTATTATCAACAGGGATTAATGTTAATTCTGCAAACAAATACTCATGAAGAACATGACATTTTAGTTCCTCTAATGATGAAGCATCTGACATGCAGAGTCTGTGTGCAGTGCACTTTTTGTGTGATATTGTCCACTTCCTGCTGTGTAAACACTTCATCAAGAGCTCTAAAACAGCAGTGCTCATAATGGCAGGTTTTCATTACTATGCTGACCTTTTGTGTACGTCGTCTGGCATCACTTCAAACCACATTCGAAATTACCTCTGCTAAAAGAGAATTAAAGCTTAACTGATAAATCTGTGTTATATTGTGATTTCTGGGTTTTATGTGAGTGCCCGATTTGATTTATTGACTGTTTTTGCATATGGGCTCTATTTTGACATTTCCTGTGTTACGGTAATGCCTGTGATTTCCTGTATCATGGTGGCCTTTTGTTGCCTCTGAGGTTGAGTGCGATTGTAATCTGCTGATGAGGAGGTGCAGATAAAGTCCAGCGGTGGATGGGAAGGGCTTAGAGGGGACAATAGACTTGCATCCAAATTAAGATCACTTCCCTCAGTACGGCTTCCTGTTACTGTTTTTACGACACTTTTGACATTGACCTTCCTCACAGCATTTGCCTAAAGATCATCACTTCTGAAATTACTGACACGCCACACAGGATCCACACACTGACTGATTTTACTTTTATGGCTGCCAGCTGTTGGACACCATGATTATTGGTGGCTTAGAGTCCTCTTAGGAAGTTTGTATTTATGTGTTGTGAAGTCATAATTACGATGTCAGGTGCGTTCAAATCACTTTGGTCAAAGCAAGATGGTGATGCACCTTTTCTATATAAAATTTAGCACAGTTTTTTTTTAAATCTACATCTACAAAATGATGAATACAGAATGTGCATTGGTTGTGCTGCATTATGTTTTAATGATTTTTCAAGGTGCTGTAAATTGAATCATATTTTCTATTGTAATTGTACAATTCTTTTATTTTGTAAATGCAATTTCGAAAACAAACCAAAACAAATTTTCATTTTAACAAGCTTAGGGGATAGTTCAAGGGTTAGTTCACCCAAAAAATGAAAAATCTGTTATCATTACTCACCTTTAAGTTGTTCCAAACCTGTTTCTTTTTTTCTGTTAAACACAAAAGATATTTTGAAGAATGTTGGGAAACAAACGATTGCCGGTAGCCACTAGACTTGTGCCGGTATTCGGTAATGTGATATATCACGGTAATGAATATGCACGATATTGTTATCGTGGGCACTTCTAAATACCGTGAATAATTATATATTACAAATTATTCCGAATTTTGAATGCATTTTAAGAATACTTTTCCCATCAACTGGTCAAAATGCACAACACCGCCGTATGCTGCATGAAAGATGCGTGCGCACTCTGATGTAAACAAGCGCGGACGAGAAGCACATGGAGGAACATGTGAGAGACGCTCTGGATGAAAGCGCACTTTCACTCTCTCACGAAAACTAGGGCTGCACGATAAATCGCATGCGATATTTAACGCGCATCTTGCCAGTAAAGCCGCTTCTGTAATCAGCGGTAAATCTCCATCACGTGCGGGCTTTCACATGGAGCAACATTTACTACACAGAGCCGTTGTTCACTGACAAGCTGCTCAAAAAATTGCGCGATTATGAACGTGGTTGCGCATTAAGACAAGATGCGCATTAAATACCGCATGCGATTTATCGTGCAGCCCTAATTTAAATGTTCAGTTATTTTTGTTATAAGAAAAATGTTATTAAACCTGTTATACTGTATTATGACGGCACTTTTTTTAAAAACTAAATTTCAATATCGTGATAATACCGCATACCGTGATAAAAGCATTAGCAATTAATCGCAACATGAAAATTTGATACCGGCATATCCGTAGTAGCCACTGACTTCTATAATATTGAAATAAAATACTGTGGAAGTCAGTGGCTACTGGCAACTGTTTGGTTACCAACATTCTTCAAAATATCTTTTTTTTTTGTGTGTTCAGCAGAAGAAAAGAAAATTATGACAATTTTCATTTTTGGGTGAACTATCTCTTTAAAGAAAATCCTGAGTTTCCCACTTGTAATTACAATTTAGTGAAATTCATGTGCATTCAACTCGTAAATACTATCTTTCTGATTGGACTTGAACGCACTATATGTTTGAAATGTGTCCGCACTGAATGATGAGTAACATTTTACGTTATTTGGACCGGTTGAAGTGTGTTTATACTATCCATCAAGTGATTTGTATAAACCTGAGTGGCTAAATCTTAGGGAAGTGCAAATGTCTGACACGTTCTTGAGCAGGCTGACAGTTCAGTACGTGTGAACTCCTTCAAGGCTTTGACTTTGATATGGTACAGTGCGGTTAGTCTCGACGTATTCCTGCACTTATAAGTGAGCTCACACTCTGTTCGCAGTGTCAGGCTGGGCATAACACCACCAGGCCAGAGCTCACGATTCACACATGTGACAGGCCTGACAAAAAGGGTTGGATCCAAACCCACGCCGTTGCGTGGTAGCCTTACCAAACCATCACTTAATCTCTGAGTCATCAACAGGCCACAAATGACATCACAAAGGAACAATCAACCAGGGATGGGTCACGATGGTTGCCTAAGCAATAAAGGAAGTTTGCTCATTCATCTTGATTTGTTTTATCTCTTTTTTTTTTTTAGAGTGTTTTCTTTTCACTTATGTGCTAAACTACATACTTCTTGCACAAGCTCTTTTGACTTCTCAGGAGAATATATTTGATAATATTTAGTTGGAATTAAAAAATGTACATATTGTGGTGAGATTTTTATTTGGTCATAGTTTCACACTAGCTCCTTAAGTAACTTATGTCACTCGCTAGTATGAGAGCATCAAAACATTAAAGATGTTTTCATAATATATTTTTAATAAGTTTTAATAGCATATTTGCTGATAGATTTATTCAATTCATTTTAATTTTAAACTGTTCAAGTGAATTAAAAAGCATTAGTTCAACAATTTATTTGCTTAATCACATAAGTCCTCATGCTGTTTTACAGTGTGCATTGAAATGTGTTTTAGTGAACGAAAGTCAAATATGATGTCGAAGTGTACATTTAACTAATTACTATATTTTCTAGGGCTGTGTATCACCAGCAAAGTCACGATACGATACGTATCCCGATACTGGACTGCACTGAATTTCACCTCAGCAGGATTAAGTAAAACAGCTGTTTATTAAACACTGCATACTATAGGGCTATTGCTAACTATAGGCAGAGCAGTACGGTGGCTGAGAAGTGCAAAACAAATCACAATTCTGAAAACAAAATGGCAAATTACAAACGCAAATGCAAATCTAAAAAAACAAATCCGAAAACACAACAACAATTCCGAAAACATAAGTCGGAAAGCACAACGACAAATCAGACAAACCGGAAGTGGTAGGTATAGTTTGAGACAGCGTCATTGGTGTGAGAATAGATTACTCACCGCTGACTGGACGAGACATCTGTCAATCAAGGTATACAGGAAGAACAGCGGAGTCGTGGTAGAAAGTTCGGAGATGGTCTTAAAGTAACAGTTTAAATGTATTGTATGAATTGCCCTTACTATGGAATAAAAAAAAAAAGAATGTACATTTACAACACTGTTCTTATATTACCTTTGAATCAGATTACAAAAAACTAGTTAACGCTAATGGGAGGGTGTTTCTAATACAGTGTCTATGGGAGTGACGGTAAATTTGACATTTCTGCCGTTCAGTCTCTCTCTCTCTTTTTTAAGTCGTGAAAACACTATCGTGGCAATTTTATTTAGCTATTTATGCAAATGGGAATGCAAAAAATAATTTAAAGAGAGAATTTAAAGGCGAGAATATAAATACAAAATATTAAGAGTTGAACAGTCTTTTTTTATTAGGAATATTAAACTGGAATTGAGTTATATCAAACAGCATTAAGGGTGCTTTCACACTAGCACTTTTGGTGCGCACCCGGGTTTGATGTCAGAGTTCGGTTCGTTTGGATGATGAACGCTGTCTTCCGAACTCTGGTGCGCACCCGCAAAACCGTACCTGATTCCGGGTGGTCTGGGGTTCGGTTCATGTGAACTCCGGTATGGTTCGCTGCTGATATGAACACAATTGTACCAAATCACAGAAGTAAACTGCTATTAATGACATATTGTTTGTTTGTTAAAAAATGTGTGTGTGTTTCACTCACTTTCCTGACGAGCGTGACTGACGCGCTGCAAGCAGAGAGCTGTATATCTCATTTAATTGTCGTTGTGTTTTCTGACTTGTTATTTTGTTTTCGGATTTGTTGTTGTGTTTTCTGAATTACTTTTTTTTTTAGATTTGCATTTGCGTTTGAAATTTGTTATTTTGTTTTCAGAATTGTGATTTGTTTTGCTCTTCTTGTCCACCGTAGAGCAGGCAGTTGACCTCTGCATTATGAAGGGCCTCCATAACTGTACCACAGTAGGCTCAACCCTCTACATTGCGAGTAAATCACTGTCTGTGTGTGTGTGTGTGTGTGTGTGTGTATGTGTGTGTATATGTGTGTATGTATATGTTTGTGTGTATATGTATGTATATGTGTGTGTGTATGTGTGTATATATGTGTGTGTGTATATGTATATGTGTGTGTGTGTGTGTGTGTGTGTGTATATATGTGTGTATAGATGTATATGTGTATGTATATATTTATCAGTCTGGCGAGTAAACAAAAAAATTTACTAGCCAATGGCGATTCAATTGCCAAGGTGTTCGTAGAGGGCTGAGGCTACAATATAAGTAATGGCGAATGTTTAAAGTTATTATTGGGCACTCTCCACCAGGTAAAATATTCTGATTGTTTGCATTTTGTTTTTAGGCCCATAAATAATAATGTACTCATTCTAATATTTTAAAAAATCATTACATTGCTGGTAGGTTATCATTGCACAAATTAACACATTCTCTACGTTTAAAAAATAGAAATAAAAATCAGAAGCGTTCTAAACTAATGCTAATAACTAGCTCACAGCACATTCAGCAACACAGAAACTTCTCAGCACTGCCCTGCAATTTTATCAAAAAAATTGCTTAATCGCTGAAGAGCTACAATATCTTTCTCAACAAGGAGCTGGTAACATCAGCAATTAAAGCCACATCTTCACTGTTAATAGAGAAATGCTGCAAAAACAGTGGTAATTCATACATACACAGCCCCTCTCTCTCTCTCGTAAATGAACACTTGATGAATTAAACTTTTCTGAGAATAGAATATTGAAGTGGAGATCGCTAAACTGCAAGCTTACCGGTGTTTTCAGAAAGCGAGTTTATCCTCAGTGGAGAGAGTGCGCGTACACATGGTTGCCAGGTTGACAAACGTAGATATTTCCGTATTGCGCAAGTGTGAAGCCCTGTTTCGGGGATTACATCTCTTTATATCAGGCAACCCCGGTTGTGTTCCTCTGCGGCCAGATTAAACAGTGTTGTAGCCTATATATTATAATCTATTCATTATTTTTTAGAAACCTTGCACTTTTCTACTCCGTTTTAAATGCTGCTCTTGTTTTCAAATTAATATCGATACAGATACAGCGCTATCCCTTAAAGGTGCAATATGGCCACCTACTATGTTGGGAGTGTCAACCAGACACTGTATTTTTTTACAGTATTATCATAACTGTAGTATTAGCATGATAACAATATTTAATTTTTCTCCCCAATATTTGTAACTAGCTATATCTAGATTTCAAAGACTCATGTTTCAATTCTTTTGTGGAAAACAGGTGATTCACCCAGGCAGTAATAAACAGCCCACATTCGTCACTACACACCTGCCCTTTCCGTGAACACGGTGGTGAGTTAAGCAGGCGCATCTGTGTAGCCTCCCACCGCTCTGGAGGAGGGACCGGCTCTGACATGTGCGAGCATCTCAAGAATGCACAGCGGTTTTGACTTGTAGCAGTTAGCAGCCCACAAGGCTTTGGACATGACTGTGGGGGCCCTGTGTTTTGCATCAGCGCTCCGGAGCACTGCGGAGCTGCACAAGGTCATGGCTTCACAGAGCTATCTTTAGCTTGATAAACGGGCTTCAGTAGATTAGACGTAATGAAAATAAAGAGATACACGCAGCGTTATCTGTCAGGGAACTGGGAAGTGTGGGTTGAATTCTGCTGCATTATCTGCATTTCTGGCCTACTTTTTCTCTCTGCGAGATCAGCTCGTATGACCACTCATCCATCTGGAGTGGCCCAGTTTACTGGGTTGAGTGCATGGTTTTAAATATTTGAGCAAAGGTTGTAAAAAAAAGAGCTGTTCTGTGGAAAGGCTGTAGATCTAGGCCCTATAGCTCTCAGTAATATTTATTCTTCTGAGGAAGATTTGCACCTCAGTAATGACAGCGTTTCTGCGGATGTGACACAAACACATACTGTTTTGGCAGATGCTTTCTTACCTGTGACTGACAACAACATACTGTTACTTTAGAAGGTATTACGCACTCAGATGGAACAACACAAAGGCACAGATACAGCTAGTTATATTTAAAAGCCCAATTAAAAAGATCAACTTGGCCTTGGAATAAAAAGAAAAAGGATCATCTCGCTGTTCAGAGATGCTTTGTTTCACAAGCATAATTTTCTGTCAAAAATATGGACTTGGTGTACCTTAACTTGTGTTTTCTTCATCCTTTACTGTTTGTTCTGCAGTGTTTCTTCATTTGTATTCACTTTATATTTAATAAGAAACCGTGGAACTGACACCTATCGTTCATTTGTGCATCCTTTTATATGGCTGCTTTAAGCATTAGCTGTTTTTTAGAGCATTAACTGCTTTGTTCCACTGAGGTTTTGTCACATAACCTTTGCGGGATTGATTTTAATGAAGTGTCGCTCTTAATTTGCAGGTCTCACCGCAGAGGGCCTTTATCGAGTGAGTGGAAACAAGACGGATCAAGACAACATTCAGAAACAATTCGACCAGGGTACGTACTGATTTTAACTGGGCTCTGTGGGAAATTAGGCTTCATTTGCAGGCGTTTGATGGCATGCCGCTAGGACACATTTTGGAATATAGTTCACAAATTGGATAGAAGGAGACTGATAAACTCTAGTTTGAAGGGTTAATTTGTATATTTGATTTTCTCGTCACCTTTTAGATTCATTATGGTTCTATTGAAGACACATACTGCTCTGCAGCATTCACCAGAAAGCTAAACAGTCTCAGGTCTCTTGTCTGCTTCAGTTATTTGCTTCATTTTAATGTGCAATATATTAATCATTTATTTTTTATTACAAATTATATATTTTTCCTTATAGTTAATTTAAATATAAATGTATTTTATTTAAATTATTATACTTTTTTTATAATAGTTTTTTATATAAAATATAAGATTTTCTGTTCATAGTACTTGAATGTTAACATAATTTACATAATAAAATGTCATTTTTAAATCTAAATTTTCTTATTATTTCCAACTTCTAACTATCAAAGGGTAAAATCTCCATTTAGCAGCATGAATGATGAGAAACAGGCCCTGAATTACGTGATTATGATCTGTCACACTGTAAATGGACCATTCCTGTAAAAACAAACTTGACATTTGTGGCTTCTGACTGGCGTGATGCCTGCAGGCCTCCATCAAGCTGTGATTCACACTAGTTATTAGCTCATGCAGGACATTTTTAGCTTAAATCTCCTTGTGACACATAAAAGTGATCTGTTATATTCTCATTTTAAAGCTCAGAATTAAATTGTCACTACGCTGACAATATATTGAGGCAGTTACAGGCTAGCTGTGGGTGGTATGACCAAAATTTATTCCATGACACAAACAATTGTATTCACTGTAATGGTCTATATCACAATGCAGTTATTTTGGCTGCAAATCCATTGAAAAATATATTCTATATATTAAATAACTGAGTATTTTGGATAATGCAGTGAATTCAGTCTTTTACTTCATTAGTTTTTTCTTTTTATTTGTAGCTTGATGGACAGGAACCAAATGATAAGATTATTCATAACAAATGACGCCTGGCATCCATGCAAAAGCGGCTTTTGGCACATTATGTAACACTTGAGTTAAAAAACAACAGCTTCAAAACATTAAAACTGACAAAAATAAATGCTGTGCATAACAAAACCCTTCCTTATTTTGACAACTTTGCAATATATTTCCTCATTACTGTGTTACATTGCTGTTTCCTCATTGCTCTTGTGTGTAATACCATCATACCGCTCGCTATTACAGAAGATATACGTTTTTATTTTGTGGCTTAAGTGAATCCACTCTTGTTTTCATATGTGACCCTGGACCACAAAACCAGTCTTATGTCGCTGGGGTATATTTGTAGCAATAGCCAAAAAAAACATTGTATGGGTCAAAATGATTGATTTTTCTTTTATGCCAAAAATAATTAGGATATTAAGTAAAGATCATGTTCCATGAAGATATTTTGTAAATTTCCTACTGTAAATATATTAAAACTTAATTTGTGATTGGTAATATGCATAGCTAAGAACTTAATTTGGACAACTTTAAAGGCGATTTTTTCAGTATTTAGATTTTTTTGCAGCCTCAGATTCCAGATATTCAAATAGTTGTATCTCGGCCAAATATTGTCCTATCCTAACAAACCATACATCAATGGAAAGCTTGTTTATTCACCTTTCAGATGATGTATAAATCTCAATTTCGAAAAATTGACCCTTATGACTGGTTTTGTGGTCCAGGGTATAGAAAGATATATCTTTCAAATCAAACACTAGTCATCTCTAGCTGGTGAGTTGTGGAGATGAGTGGGTGGAAAATCTTCAGCCGAGTGACCAGATTATTCACTCAGTGAGCCATCGTTTGGCCAAAAGAGCTACTATAGGCATCAGTCTGCCCGCTGGCCTGGAGCCATTAGCCTCCCTCTCTTTTTCTCTTCTCCATCCTCATGATACTGTGAATTGGGTGCTTTTTCCCCTTCTTGTGTTCATTCAGTGCCTTTGCGGAGAGATCTAGTCTGACAGCTGTCATTTCACCTTAAACCCGGCTCTTTCTCTTTCTCATTCCTCTTTATTTTCCTTTTCTCCATAGTTTTCCTTCTATTCTGCTCAGTCCCGTTAAATCTGATTTAGTGGCTTTACCAGCACTGACAAAGGGAGTTGGATGCTTATGCAAGCTCACACTATTTTCATTCTTCTCTCAGACCACAGTATTGACCTGATAGTGATGGATGTAGCCGTGAACGCAGTGGCTGGGGCCCTGAAGGCCTTCTTTGCTGACCTCCCCGACCCCCTCATACCGTATTCTTTCCACCCAGAGCTAGTGGAAGCAGCCAGTAAGTATCGATTCATTCAGGTTATCAAGTGCTTCCTCTTTGGCTGAGATTTGTGGTAGCGGACTGCTTTATAACATCCCGTTTTATTAGTTACCGATTGTTTCATTGAAGACTTTATGCTGACAGTTTCTGCTCAGTGTGGCATTAAGTAGCTTTATCTAACCTTAAGTAATAGTGTTTTTTTTTTTGTATTTTTATAAAATACATACAGCTGTAACTTAAGTCAGTCATTTGTAGGTTGATTCCCCCAAAAACCGGTCACTGTAGCAAAAAAATAAAATTCTATTTATTTGAGCATTACAATAACAGTAACCATTGACTCAACCAATGTTGTGATTTTAAAATTTAATCTTTAAGATTTAGATTTTCAGAAGCTTGAAGGCCTTTTCATACAAAATGTTATGCAATTTACTGACATAACATTTGTCATCATTTTCACACAAACGGTTTATGCAGAGTTTGATTTTGAGTTTTTTCATACTGTAAAATAAGTTTGGATACCTGAATGCAATGTTCTAAATGATTAACAAAACAGCCTAGAACAAAATCAGGGATCATCACCAAGTTTGCATTTATTTGATCAAAAAAATACAGTAAAAATAGTAATATTGTGAAACATTAAAGGGGTCATAGGATGCTACATGCACTTTTAAGCTTGAGTTTTTTTTTTGTTTTTTTTTTCTCGTATTATTTTGATATCAACATTGGTGACAAGGATTATGAAAATTCTATCTGTCTGTGTGACGTCACAGAGACAGGCCCCTCCCACGATAGTTTTATTGACATTAGCGTTTCAGCATAGACTGGACTGGTGTCTTACCTTAGACCCGCCCTGAGTGAGCTGTCATCAGTCCGCCATTGTTTCACCGCCGGAGCAGATGTAGACAAGAATGACTCCTAATAAGCGATTGAGGTGTTCTGTTGTTGGATGTAATAATGAACATAGTAGTCGTCATTTACTCCTGATATCTGAGCCGCTGAAGACACAGTGGATTACTTTTGTTTCTAAAGGGAATGCTCCCCCGATCTACCTAAATGCGTCTATGTTCGTGCGAATCATTCATGATCCAGCCTAGGCCTGTCACGATAACTACTTTTTGTTGTGCGATATATTGCCCCAGAAATAACTGCGGTAAGCGATATTATTAGCTGCAAAAAACACAGGCGCAAGTGGAATGTACAAAACATGGTGATATTAATTTTTAAGTAAATGTAATGGGCGATATATTGCGTTACCAAAAATTATTGAGGTCATGCACACATAAATCATATCAACTTGTGGAAAATGGGCATCATATGACCCCTTTAAAATTTTAAATATCTGTTTTCCATGCAATCTAACTGCAGTGTTTAATATTAATTTAGCCATGTCACAGAATGTAGTTGTAGCAAATTATTGCGTTATTTCTTTAATGCATCCTTGCTAAATAGAAGTATTAATTTCTTTTTTTAAGAAAAAAATCTAACTGACTCAAACTTAAAAAAATATTTTTTACAATAATAAAATGTTTCATAATTAAAAAAAAAAAACGTAAAATGATTTGTATTTGTTGTTTATATATGTGACCCTGGACCAAAAAACCATAATCATAAGTATACCCGTCATAAGTAGCACGGGTATATTTGTAGCAATAGACAAAAATACATTGTATGGGTCAAAATT
>NW_015656153.1:83088-86186 GCF_001515625.1 Sinocyclocheilus rhinocerous | reverse complement strand
TTTTTTGCACCCTCAGATTCCAGATTTTCAAATAGTTGTACAGCCAGCCAAATATTGTCCTATCCTAACAAACCATACATCAATGGAAAGCATATTTATTTCGTTTTGTGTGATGTATAAATCTCAATTTCAAAAAATTGACCCTTATGACTGGTTTTGTGGTCCAGGGTCACATATGGTTATTTATTTACATTTCTATTTTTCACTTGTTTCTCACCATTAATATAGCCTTGGCAGCTGGCATGGCACATAATTATTAACAAACAAATATTTCACTTAAGGATGGGAAAAATCGCAGCAAAATGACTGAAATTATTTCATTGCCAGTATTAGGTGTAAGCCATCAAACTTCAGTTGACTCCATCTGTAGTCATGTGTCTGACCCAGCCACTCATTCAAACTTCAGTCTTCACAAACAGCAGGTGGGCGGCAGTGTGTCGAGGTAAAATGAGGCAGGTTTAGTGACACAGCGTTCATCCGTTGCATCAGCACAGGCTGCGGCTACAAGAAAGACAGGAAGTGTGTCTGCTACAGCTATGAGAACAAGTAGCAACCTGCCTGTGTTACTTCACCGTTTCAACAGCCTATGAATCGAGTTTTTTCTATCTGTACCCGGTTTCTTCTTTCAACTACGTTCAATATTAATCCCATCACCACACCGTCTAATCCCAGCCCAAGGTAGCTGAGAAGTCATTTAAATGCATCTGCATTTCCGTTTGATGCTTCCGAGTGCTGAATCTAATCCAGAGCCCCCTGTGATGTACTCCTCATTATTTCTGATCCACACTGCTGTAGATAAATGACATTAAGTGCTGGGATGCTGTTCTTTTTGAACATACTGATATTTCAGCTTTATCTCTTCCCTCCCCTTGCAGTTTTTTGGCCAGGCGGTTGTAGCTTGTTGTTCTTATACATAAATCTCTTTTTGATAATGAGCATGATATGAATGCAAATTTCTAATTGTCTTTCTGCTGGAAAAGATCAAATATATATTTATTATGTGCTTGCCTATACGTTTTAAATATTCAGTCCTTGTTGAACTTAATTATGAACTGATTGCACGTGTGACGTCTCTGAGTATTTGATTCTGATTGGTTCATTTTGGTTATCTGCAGTAAAAACATTTTTTTAATAATATATAGGGATAATATTGAAATTCTGACCGAATTGTTAAATTCTGCATTTTTGTGTTTTGAAAATAAATGCTAAAAACTAAAATTAGTCATTTAAAATTCTACAAGTGAATTTATGCATCACAACATTCTAATGTACAGTTAAAATGGACATTCATTTTTAAGGTCTATAAATATTACATTTACCAGAGTTATTAAATGACTACTGTATATAGATCAACCTTAAGTGAGCATTCGATGAAATAAGGTACATGTAAATAAATATTAATATAGGGGAAATTATGTATTGATAGTTTAAAGTCTTTTGCATCGCTCTTTCTCATATAATAAACTCAGATCATGTCCATTTTATTTTATTTAGTAGTTTTGTAATAAGCAGAATAATGTACAAATAGCCAGTTATGATTACAAAATAATATAAAAAGAGGTATTAATAAATATATCAAAGTCTAAATATTTCCTCACCTCTCTGTCTAACGAGTTTGTTAAATGTGTTTTCTCCAGAAATTGTAGATCATTATGAGAGACTGCAAGTGCTGAAGGAAATAGTAAGAAAGTTTCCTCCCGTGAACTATGAAGTTTTCAAATATGTCATCACTCACCTCAACAGGTAAAGCATCAGTTCCCCTTTATATTTGTCTTCAGCTTTATAAAATAGTGTATCTTTGTGAAAAGATCTGTTAATAGTAATTTATCCCATTCATCTTTATGATAATTATGTAACTATTATGTTTAGAATATAATTATATTTTGTTTTGCTCACTTTTTAAGAATGCTTTTTAAAATGATCTCCTTCCTCCACTAGGGTAAGTCAGCATAGTAAGACCACTTTGATGACGGCCGACAATCTGTCCATCTGTTTCTGGCCTACGCTCATGAGGCCAGATTTTGAGAACAAGGACACGCTGTCCACCACCAAACTCAACCAGTCCGTCATCGAGTCCTTCATCCAGCAGTGCCAGTATTTCTTCTATGGTGGTGAAATCACAGAGACCTCCAGCGCAGAGGGGACGCCTCCTCCACACGGCCACGGCTTAGAGTCCCTGCTGGCCCTTCAGCTCCCTCCTCCCCTCCAGCCACAGCAGATCCAGCACCCGCTGCCCCCCGAACCCCTCATATAGACCTCCTACTCACATTCGGCTTGTACGTGTGCGGATAAGCCGCTTAAAATAAGAAGTGAAAAAAAGAACCTTTTTTTTGTACAAACGAAGATGTGACTTGCATAAGACCTCCCCTGTCCCATTTTTTTTCTTTTTGTTTTAATTTTCCCCTTTTCTGTTCCTCAGCCAGTCTGAATGAGAGAATGAGTAAAAACTGTAAAGAAAATGTCAATGTTAATTTGACAGTAAATGTGCACATTGACTAATTTCAAACATGGCAAACATAAGGAAGATATATTTATAAAACTTTTTTGTTTTGAAAGACAATGGAGCTGTCAATGACTCACTAAAACCAACACCACATGCACGGCTTGCCATAATGGCAAAATGTGCCATTTTTCTGCTTGTGTTTGTCCCCTTTTTATTTTACAATGGACTAAAGATATATTTTTAGGATATTTTTATCTTAAAGACAGCAGTTGTTGTTGGGGTGGTAATGTCCCAAGGCGTTTGGTTTTGAACTAATAGGAGTTTATAAAATCAGGGGCACCTGCCTAGGATGCACTTTGTCCTACAGACTTTGAACTGGGAGCCCCTCGTACTCTGGAAACCACAGAAAGGGAAACAGCCCACTGCAACCGTTTGGCACATCTCAGAGATCCAGGCTTCAGAAGACGCCAGGTTATCTCCGTCTCGTTTCATGTTCGTTCGTTTCTGTTTCCGCAGACCACCTTCAAAATTTCTATGGTTCTGTTGATTAATTTCTTAAACTGAATTTGCATGTTCTTTGCCACTTTTAATAACTGAAAGAGAGAAAAAACGTTAATGCTTAACTGTTTTTATGCAAGACTTTAAAAAAAAAAAA
>NW_015656153.1:58562-83078 GCF_001515625.1 Sinocyclocheilus rhinocerous | reverse complement strand
ATATATATATATATGTCGGTATCGTTTGATGGCTGGCAAAACAAAAATCACGGGGTACTGGAGCTCTGTATAATCTTGTAAAACCTATAATCAGATTTTTTTTTTTTTGTGGTATGATGTATTAAAATTTGGGGTTAGATCCATTGACTGTACTTAATTCCCTATATAAATAAAACTTTTTGTTTTGTTTTTCTGTTTTTATTAGATGGTACTGAATTTTGTTCCACTGTAACAGATGCTGTTTAGAAAGCTTGCAGTCTTTGTGTGGAATACAGCACAACTCAGAGGTGTTTAGTTGTGATGCGGGAGCTTGTATGTGAATGACAAGATTTATCTCAATTGACTCACTAAAACGGAGGAAAGGGCTCAATAGGGTAAGTGTGCAGCTGCTAGGATCCCATTTAGTGTAGTTGAAAAGAAAAGAGCAACATTATGTTCATATGACTGCCTCATATGATGTACAAACTAAATATTTTAACATCATCTGCTATGTATTATAGTAAATAAATGATTTTGACAAATGATGTTTGCCTGATGTTATTTTTCGGGTGAGTGAGCCGTCACACTTCTGGTGAAACAACCAATTGTACGATGTATTTAAAATGTCCTCTAATCAGGGTTGCCAGATCTGCGCTTAATGGGCAGTCAAAGCTAGCCAAAAAGTTTTATTTCAAATAAAACGTAAAATATGCCACTTCCTACCTTTTTACGTTTTAAAATACATATTTTAGTTACTATTTTGCATTACACACAGTTTTAACTTAAAAATCACCGTATCATAAAAGGTCTGTTTTTTACAAATAGGATTATCTTACCCCAAGACAGTCAGCTAATGTACACAGTCTTTGGTGGGGATGCTAATCCTTTATTTTTGACTGTTCTTGGTCCTTTTCATACATTTCTGCAAACACGCTCCTCATCAGTTTATGTGGAGATTAAATATTGAGTAGATTAAATATTTAAATACAAGCTTTCCAATCAAATAAAATTTCTACAATATGCCAAACATTTAACCCGCGGGAAAAAAAAGTCTATCCCTGGCAAGTTTAAAGTGTCCCAGTTCTTGGCCCACTGCAGACCCGTGAATGACTTGCGCCACCTTCAGGATCATGATATAAATTACACAACTACACAAATGTGTGTGCGGTACTTCGTTTTATTTGATTTGTTTACATTATTAGGCACAATTCCTACGTGTTTGTTTTGTAGCGAATATGTATTCATATATATATGATCGAAAATTCTAAATTTCTGGAAGGAAGTCATTGTTCCACCTGAGGCTGAACGCTTTTGCCATCATAGGTGAGAATTTAAAACGGTAACATTCAGTGAAAGGGGTTCTTGCTGTCAAACCTAATACATTTGATAGCTCAGCTCAATTTGTCTTGTGTGAAGAGTATCAAATCATATAGTTATTCTTGGCTGCATGTGGAGGTCTTGTGAAATCTGAGGCCAGCAAAACCCACGTTAAAATTTGGCTTCAAGTGCCTGTTAAGAGATAAATGGGCCTAATAATTTAAAAGATAAGGATAATGTCTAAGGGAGAAAATATGCCATTTTAGCCTAATATTATATAGTTGTTAAACCAAAAATGAAAAATCTGTCAATTTATTCTCCCGTCTTTTGATACCTGTATGACTTACGTGAATGTTCAAGCTGCTCTTTTCCGTACAATGAAAGTGAATGGTGTCCACAACTTAAATTGCTTACATTAGGCTTATCATATGGCTTCAGGTTTGGAATATAGTGCATAGGTCATATGGACCACTTTAATGATGTTTTTGCCTTTATGAAGCTTGACAGGACCTCATCCCCATCCACATTCATTGTATGGAAAAGAGAAGCATGAACGATCTCCAACTATCTTCTTTTGCATTTTACATAAGAAAAAAGTCCCTGAAAGGACATGAGGATGAGCAAATGATGGCAGAATTGGGAAATTAGCCACCAAAGGAAACTAATAATACAATATGTGTTTGCTGAAACACTGCAACTACTTTATAATTGGGAATTTGCTTCATATTTGTAAACACGTTGACAGAAGTAGATGGAACGGTTAATGCTTGCAGTAGTGCAACAGCCTGCCAAACACAGTCTACATTTGTAAAACACGAGAGACATCAGTCCAATTCTGATGGGAACAATGTTAATCACTCACAGCTGTTCGATCACAGGGAAAGTCACATCTGACCTGCAGCTGACTAAACTGACAATAAAAATGACAAACACATCATTGCAATTTCCCCATTAAAATGGCACACTGCCAAATTTAGATTTATTTCATAATCAGATTTGAAAGCATCTGTAAGGATAGAGTAAAAGGCAATATGGCAGCAAGGATTGACACTGAATTAGTTGAGTTGTCTTTAGATGTTCAGAGGAGGATGCTGCGAATTTACTCTGATTAATCATGAATAATAAGTATTTGTTGGAAAACCGCCCCCCAGATCAGATTGTGTATATGCATATATATTTTATCATCTTAAGTGGCATTTATGTTCATCTGAACTTTCTAAGGAACATGTTAGTTATGATAAAATGGCATTTTTAAAGCTCCGAGGGACTGGCTGCCAGCTGTCCAAACAAGCCCATGTCAAGTTTAAACGTGGAATCTCTCCACTTTAGTGTCATTGTTCAGATTAACGCTTACATATTCGTGTTGAAAACCATGGGTGGTGGTGGTTTTTGGCCGTACACTTGAAGACAGATGCCAAAGTCAGAATATGAGGCAGAAATATTTAAAGCAGACGGTCAATGCAACATGATACAGCTGACTAAAACATCTCTGTCAGTGTACTCCCATTCACACTCATGCCAGGGAACAAGCATTTGTTATTTTTTTCTGTCCTACACAGAACTGCAGAAATATACTGAATGAAAAGTGAGACATTCTCGGCCTCTGCCAAAATAAACGTCAGAGCGTCAGATCCTGAGATAAAACTAAGAAATACGTTTCGGATTCTTTGGGTGAAAAAGTCAGACAGCTCATCAATCTGATTCAAGTCACTTGCCCAAATTGTTCACAATATGCACGACATGGGTGAATCTCACAAGAACGCATTACAGTCATATTTCACTCCACATTTTTCAAGTCTATTATTTGTATAACATTTGTAACTGGAAAAAAATTTAAGAGTATGTTTTTGGACTATTACGTTTTTTTAATGGCATTTTTTACATTGTAAAATCAGTTTCCACTAAATCTCCAAACGTTATTGCAAAACTTGTTTTTAAAAGTAAAATTAAATTGTCAAGTATTTATACATCATGGCAGTTTGTAATTTAATGGTAAGTTATTATTATTTAATGGTTAATGGTAAAATGACCCAGTCATGTTTTTCTGAGATTCACACACATACAAACTTTTGAGGGAAAACATCATTTTGATTTGATCAGATGTAACAAATCATCCACTAACAGATGATAAAACTGTGCTTCTACCTTTAAAGATCTGCAGCATATGGCTGAAATCTTTATTTCACGTTATCACAGAGCTCTAAACTGATCCACCGCTGCATTGCTTTGAGCAATCATGTCTTCTCAACTAAAGAACAAAGGCATGTGGACAAGATGATGTGAGAAAACAACAGTCCTGGTACTGTAAAAGAATCCTGAGATCGATGATGCTGCATTTTGACCAGTTTCTGATGGCTCCGTCAAACCGTACGACTGGAAAATTCAGTTAAAGCTCGAAGGTGAAAGTTTGAAGTGCAGCAGAAAGAAATATAATATCAGATTCATTCATTAGGACAAAAATGTGTTTGATTTAAGCCTATGAAATTAGTAGTGATCTACAGTATGTCATAGAAAATACAATCAACCCTTATCAAAGTAACTTTTATAATCGTTGACCAAAAATGATCTTTTTTTTTTTTAAAGAATAGGCCATTATATTACTCAATCAAATCAAATATAACTGATAAAACCAAAAATAAAATAAATTTTCTAGAACAAGAACTGTTCAAGAGTCAGCTGTAGTCCTAAGCAGTCCTTATTATAACTGTGATTTTTTTCGGTCCATTCAGATTTTCGAAGCAAGACAATGAAGATGGAATAAGCTCACACAGAGATGTGTTTGAAGGCCGCAAAAAAAAGACATCATTCCCTTTGCTTTTCTATTCAAATACAGATCAAAAGAAGGCAAAACAGTGCAAGAGGTAAATGGTGCAAGAACCGAATGACTCCAGTGAGTGGCAGACGCAGAGATAAGCAGGATGCACCTCTCCACCCAAACGAAACCAGAGAGGAGAGCATGAAACGGAGAAAAGGGGGCCTGTCGATCCACATGGATGGGGATATCATTCCATTCTACTTCGGAGTTCGTCAAAACACGATGATGTCCCCTGCACAGAGCTGTTAAATGTGTACAACAGGACAGCATTGTCATAGCTCACAAAAGGCAAGTGCTTGTTTGTGTTCTGAACACCACAACCTCACGATCACACCTAGTTCTGTTCGTTCATCAATATCCCCGTTGGTTTGTTTGACTACTATGAGCCTGGCGGGCTGTGGGCGTCTCCGTCGGGCCACAGGGTAGCTGGTCGTCCTAATGAAACGGTTTCTGTTAAGGAAGGTGGTTGCAATTGCTCGCTAACTAAATTTTCGTATTCGCTACTGTCCTCGTCATCCTCCTGGTCTTCCTGGCCAGTGGCCTGGCGGTTCAGGGAATCCAAGCTCGAACCGTCTCCGTTGCCCAGGCCCAGACTGGGAGACGGGTGTCCGGGCGAACCTACGGCTTGGGGCCGCGGCAGCAGTATAGCGCTTGGTGAATCTGGAGGCAGTGTGGTGCTGTAGATTGGTGGAGATGACGAGTTCACGGGTCTCTCTAAACTGGGCTCCACCGAGGGACCTGAGAGCACGACTCGAGTCAGTGAAGAGTGTGAGGAGTCAGGAAGGGCAGAGTTATCGGGAAGCATGACAGCAGCCGCCTCTTGGAGTCCTGGAAGGAAAAAAGAGGGTAATAAAAGGAATTGCTTCCCTTTTTTGTTAAACAAGCAACAAATGCGCAGAGTCATCAGCACATACTTCTCTCTTCCTCAGCGCTGTTACGTTTCCTGAGAGCGATTTCCTCTTTGAGTTTGTTCACTTCTTCTTGGATTTTCTCCCTCACTCGTTCACTTTGATCCACTTCACAACACACCGCCTGCAGGATGACAGAAATTTCATTAGGGATGCATGATATTATTGGAACGTCTTGAAATGTAAACATCGGCATCATCCCGGCTCAAGGTGTGCTAGTGATTTTTAGAATTTTTACAGCTCTTTTGCTTTAGACCATCTACAAATGTTAAATCTTCAAATAAAAAGTTAAGCTTACAACTGCATCTGTCGGGAAAAAAAAAAAAAAAGCAGCAGTGATTGATTTTATTATAGTTATTTTCAAAGCTTTCAATGTACTTATAAAAATAGCTTTAATAATCTTTATTTAGCTCTACCAATCAAGTTTTTGCTCAAAACTAATCAAAATTAAAAATAATTTGTTCATAATCTCTGCACAGGACAGACTTGGTGTTGTTTCCAAAAAAAGGAAATGCATATCGGTATCGGCTATGGTGCATCACTAAAATTCATAGATAGCACATTCTGAGCATAATTTATTTAAAACATTTAAATGCTATTAGACATAGCAAATTGTGGTGTATTTTAACCAACATCTATCTGACAGTTCAGAAACATTATAAGACTGTAACTCACCTGCACTCTTTCTTGAAGGGCACTGTATACTTGAAAAATAGCTCGAATGTCCTTCATCACCCCATCCTTATCAAAAAACTCAGTCCTATAAATAAAAAAATGAATTGGATATCACTAATTCAATTATTTACTGCAGCAAAAGTAAGACTTTATGTTTTATGTGCTGTGCAGTTTAAATTATGTAAATTAAGAAAAACTCTATCATGGTTTCTACAAAAATATTGAGCAGTGCAACTGTTATCAACATTGATATTATTAAGAAATGTTTCTTGAGCACCAAATCAGCATATCAGAATGATTTCTGAAAAAACATGTGACACTGAAGAATGATGCTGAAAATTCAGCTTTGCCATCACAGGAATGAATTACATTTTAAAATATATTCAAATAGACATGTTTTTAATTGTAGTAATATTTCACAATATTACTGTTTCACTGTATTTTTGATCAAATAAATGTGGCCTTGATTAACAAAAAAATACTTTAAAATCCTACATTTTTGAATGGTAGGGCAAAATCAAAATAACACAATTTGCTAAAAGCATGGCTAAAGGGGAATATTGAACATTGCAGTTAGGTTGCCTCACCCATGTTCTTTAATGACACTGGCGTAGTTCTTGGAGGTGTTCGGCACAGATGAGACTTTATATTCCTGTTGACTGGTGTTGCCCAGGTTTGGGATGCTTAGAGATATCCTCTGATTATACTTGCTGAGATAAAGATCAAAATTGCAACAGAAATGCTCATAAACACAATATCAGCTACATCACACCATTTGCAAACATTATGCATGGTATTATGAAATAACAATATGAGAGACAAGTCTCTAAAGAGTTAAACAGAATCATGATTTTATTATATTTTGAGAATTTTTATCCCACAGTATTACATATTTCCATAGGTATGTATTAACCAGCATGTACATACTTTCTGTTGGGCCTGAAGAGCACATACTCCAAAGCATGTGTGGAACTATTGGCTGTGGAGATGAAGCTGAAGAGGAGGAAGACCAGATCTGGGATGCCAAGTATATGGGTCAACTGCTTATGGATCACCTGCTCCCTGAATGACATCTGCTGTTGAGTGTTCCTTCTAAACCGGTACCAGCCGATAACATTCTGCTCAAAAAGAAGAGACATTGTGAAGTGGGTCGGCTGAATTAAACACACAAAGTCGAACAGCAAAGGACAAAGAACCTGTCAAGGTACCGGTTAATAATTTATTAATTTTACTCTCTAAAATCTTTATGCATATTTCATGATAACTGCTTACTTTTCTTCTGTCCTTGAGGATTCTGTTGAGATTTTCTTCATTGACGTTACCTGCATAGTCATAAAAGCTGCAACAAACAAAGAATTTTGCCGTTAAAACACTTTATATGGTAGTGTATATTTTTATTATAACACATAATAAACATTTAAGAATGCATCTACTAAATCCAATTGCCCATGCAGGACATTCTTACCTAAACAGTTGTGAACAAGGTTCATGATTATGGACCTCTGAAAAACAAGTGAATGCGAGTGATCAATTATATTCAACATCTGAGTAAAGCAAGCATGCTGTGACTGTTCAAAAGGTCTAATTTAAATATTAATAATATGCATACAGACAACATTAACCTTGGACTAGATGAAGGAAAATATGTTAGCAGATTTGTTCTCTAAAAACTGTAACATGCGACGTGGAATCTCAGCCATCGTGATCTGAAGGTTGTCTAGAGGACAACATGACCTTCATAATGACTCATCTTACTGCAAATATAAGGTACTACTATCTGAGCCCGCTTTTGATGTTGAAGGCCTTTCTGAAATTCTTTGTAAAGTGATCAGAGATGAAGGGGTCCTGGGAGCAGCGCCAAACTCAGAAACATGATCACTTAATGTTGGAGTGGAGAGAAGCTATTTCCAGCATTTCTGAGCCAAAAAGGTCTACATTGATGTACGAGGCTTATCTCTCAGGCCTTAATCAGGAACGCTGGCTGGCTGACACAAACTTAAAAACACAAAAAACAGTACTTTGAATGGTTGAGACTGAACAGATTACATCAGCCATATCTTGAACTGATAAAGTCCCTCTGCTTACACAGGAAGGTTGTCACATCACGTCCTCACTGTGAAAACGTATTATGTCTGTGATTTGAGCCTTCAAGGGTTTCAGTAATGGGATGCATCATGTTTTGATAATGCATGATAAAATGGTCAACTCTACATTTTGTTTGTAGCTTTGGGACAGTAAAAATAATCAGCCATGGTTTTACCTATTACACTGAGGAATTCTGAGCTACCGATGTGTGAGTCACTGATGCTTAAAGTCTCCTCCTGTCTCACTTCTCCCAACAGGAAGCCCTCCTAAAAGAGGCATAAAAATGGCATTTCAAAGGCAAAGACAGTGTAGTTAAGATTGAATGATATTATTACTGTAATAGACACTTTCAATAAAAGGTACAAAATAAGGCCTGCAACTGTTTTAAAATTAAGTAATAATTACTATTATTATTAGGCCTATTATTACTCAAAATGTGGGATGTCTACATACAGTTTAATAACCTTGTATGATTTAGCAATTTCTTAGCATTAAACATGAAATACACATAAACATTAAATATGCAAATGTTAAAAACAATTTAAAACTACAAACACATTTATTTATTTAAAAAAAAAAACAGCATTCCAACTTTATCATATTAAGCTGCCCTTTAGTCATGGCTTGCTAGTCTGTGACAAATGTTGGTTTTTAGTTATTGACAAACTTATCGTAGTAATGTAATAAAAAAATAAAAAAATAAATTTATTTTTTTTTCTTACGGTAACTGGCCAAATGCCATTCAAAGGGACATTTTATGTGTTTAAAAAGCAAGCAAAACCTAATCTGTACCTCTAAAGGTCATGGTATACCAAAATGTACCTTATTAGGTGAATATACCCAGAATTCATGCAACAAATATGTTACAAAATAGACAAGTTTATACAAGGAGGTCTGAAAAACAGAAATTTCCCAAACACTGCTGCAATGAGAGAACAACAGAAACACTGTTCTCCAGGCACACAACACAACTTCCCTGGCTATTTACTTGTTCAGTTTGAGATCACACTGAAAATGCTGATTATTCTTTCCAATTAAAATAAAAATAGGTTAACCAAGGTGGTTTAGTATCAAAAGCCCACATATAAACACCATGTAAATTAACAGTCTATCCCATAAACAAGCTCAAATCAAAATGGCTGTCATTTAGATGTTCAATAAGGAAAAACAGTAAAAACCGTCATATCTTTGACTGAATGAAAACAGGTTAAGCATAACACTTGACTAAACAACTTCCCTGGCTATTTACTTGTTCAGTTTGAGATCACACTGAAAATGCTGATTATTCTTTCCAATTAAAATAAAAATAGGTTAACCAAGGTGGTTTAGTATCAAAAGCCCACATATAAACACCATGTAAATTAACAGTCTATCCCATAAACAAGCTCAAATCAAAATTAAAATGGCTGTCATTTAGATGTTCAATAAGGAAAAACAGTAAAAACCGTCATATCTTTGACTGAATGAAAACAGGTTAAGCAGAACACTTGACTAACCAGCCCAAATCAACTATGCGAAGCCTGCAGGGTCAAGCAGATCACCGACTTCCTAATTCCTCAATGACTACATTAAAGGGCATGACGCAAAGAGCACAAGGGGCTAGAAACGTTAAGCAATTTGTGAACAATTCATTAAATATGTCTGTCCGACATTAAAGTTTGCATTTGACAGTTGTTGCTGACAAACAAGTTAGCCAGCCAGCTAACGCTAATGTGACTATCTTGACACCTCGACATCGACGAGATTGAATTCACCGAACGCTAACAGTTTACTGGGCGGTGTACATTTATGACAGCGAGCAATCATACAGTGAATAAACGGCAATGACACTTTCTGACAAGCTTGTAAAATCTTTCGGCTTGTAGGTTTGCTAGCTGTCACACTGGCTGCGTCTCAAAACCCAGTGTGCTGCCTACATAGACCGCATTCGATTTATCATCAAAGTCATTTGAATTTGTCATTTTCAATCATCGACTAAAGATATCTAAAAATGCCATGAAAAAACACAAAATTTCCGAGGAGTCGGAATTTTCAACGTTCTAATACACCTTTGATGTTACAAAGGTTGTCTAGATAGGCGGCTCACCAGGTTTTGTACACAGCCCCTCTGAAGCCACACCAGGAAGATGACACCGGGAAATGAATTGTGATTTGATGTAATAAACTGTTTGTTGTTTCGCTATGCGATCGTGCCCTTAAACATTTACCCTCAAAGTCAGATGACAGAGTACTTACATGGTCGGAATTGCTGTTGGCACTGTGATAACACACAGAACTAAAAGTGTATCCCGAAATTGACGCCGCCATGATGGAAACATACGCGCCGAGCCCACAATCCTTTGCGCGCGCACGCACTGTACACCAGCCTGCCCACGAATAAACAAAATGCTCACCCTGTATTTTTTTTAATGCTTGACTGGATGATTTTTAAAAAAATAATATAAATAAAATGTTATAAATAAAATAGATGTATCTACTTGTTAGTTAAAGAACAATAATTACCTTAATTCTTAAAACGTTATGAATGACACGTAAAAATTTTAAAACTACAACTATTTGCATACATGTTGTATAAACCATAATATTTACCTTGAAACAACAACAACAGCGTTTTTTAAACGTTCATCTGTCTCTGTTTTTAGTATAGAAGAAGTGACACACATTACTTCATGGCTGTGGAATGATGTAAAACATAAAGTAAGAACTGTTATAATTTTTTTTACACAAAAAAGTGCAAAATTTGTCAGCTGTGTGATGTTTTTATTTATTTTAAAAAGTTATTTTTTCGTTTTGCATATTGTTTTAATTTATATCCGTCAATCCGTTTATTACATTTTTATCGATTTGCTTTCAAGTTTGAATATGCAATACAATTGTACCTTTACCTTTATTAAAAACCTTTATTTTGAAGTGTTATGATTGTCATGTTCTGTATTACGTCAGCGGATGTTGATGAGACGAGACGTCATGAGCACACATGGGGCAGAAGACTGTCCGGTGCAGTGCACAGAATTAGAAGATGATTTTGCTCCTTCAAAACTCGGAACAAAGGACTAGTAAGAGATTTTACTTGATTAGTTAGCCCTTCTAGTGTCGATCTCATAGAAGACCAGCACATGGGTTACATTTATGTTTCTGCTTCTGCAATACCTCACATGAATACTGTATATTCTACCCAGCAACCGCTGCAAGTGAAATGTTACACCTTTATTTGTTAAATAAAAAGTACGGTTGTTTTGAGTGATTACTTGCAATGTAGTCAGACTTTTGACTTGAGCTTAATTTTTCTGGCCATTCTACCGTTTTCCTTTAAGCTGGGATGATGCTTATAAGAGAGAGCTACAGACTTACAAGGATATTGGAGATGTTGGAGAAATATGGTAATTTTGCTTTTTTTTTTTTTTTTTTTTTTGTGCCACATACTTGTTTATGAATGCCCTTTCATACTGATGTTCTTCTTCGAATAAAGTGTAGTGTTTCAGTGCTAGTCTGTTCTGGAAGAGTCTGAACCAGCACCATCTTCTGGTGTATCTTCTGTATATATTAGTTGTGTTTAGTAATTTAGGACAGTATGAAGACTGTAACTAGTATTCTTCTGGTCCACCTTTAGGTTTGGTGAGGAAAGCATGGACAGAGTGATCAGATGGATGGAAGCACAAAATGTACCTGAAAATGCTGCCATACTTGACATTGGAACTGGAAATGGGATGTCTCTGGTGGAACTGGCAAGTCAAGTTCAATTTAGCTCTGCGTTTAGTTATTTACTTTATATTCAATCATTCTAATTAATTATTACTAATTAATAAATCAATTATATCAATGAAGTGAACAGTATTAAGTGAGTTTATACATAAAACAAGAACAAACAACTGTCAGTAAGGTATGACTCCCTTTGAATTAAGTTGATTTTTCATTCATTCATACATACATACATACATACATACATACATAGAAGTTAATTAAGACCAAGTTCTTATTTTCAATAACAGCCTGGCAGGAGAATTAATATTTCCTGAGAAACATACAAACATATATTACAATACATAAAAGAAAAAATAAAATCTCAATTAAAACATTTACAGGTCGAGGTTCAGAGCACTTACTAGCAATTTTTTAAATGCACATACTGGAATATTTGTCTCTAATTTCAATAACTTTTGTAGCACAATACAATCATTTGGGGCAGCAAATTCAAAAGCGTAAACAAACATTAGTTTCTCATAAAACAATAATTTTGATGTAAAAGAATTTTAATGGTTATGTAAATGTATCTTGATTTAGGAGTCTTTAGAGAAAACAGAAAAAAGACAAAAATACCAATACTAAATTTACTAAAGATGCTAAATTTCATGAAGTTGTATTTTTAAACTTTGTAGCATTGCTTGTTCAAGACATTGACATTATGATTATTATCACATTGAAGTATTATGTTACAATTTATTCAATTTCATACTCAAATTTTCTTTACGTGGTCTTAAAAAGGTCTTAAAATGTTGTCAGGTCTTTACCTTGCAGAAACCCTGATGATGTAAATAAGTATAAATAATAATCTCATGAATTACCCTTTAAGGCCAAGCATGGTTTTTCAAACCTCACTGGAATTGACTATTCCAAGGCTGCTGTAGAGCTCACCGTAAATATTCTGGAGGAGGAAGGCTTAAAAAATGTTACAATTCAGGTAATGGAAATGATTTGTTTTTAACATACATAAATTGAGTAAATAAATTCATTGCACATTTAAAAAGAGCACAGAATAAAAGGGAATGTTTATTTGTCTTTGTGTTTTACATGTCCTTTCAGGTGGAGGATTTCTTGAACCCCAGCGCAGAATTGAAGGGTTTTGATGTATGTATAGATAAAGGCACATTTGATGCCATTAGTTTGAGCCCAGAGGACCGAGAGGAGGCAAAAAAGCTCTATGTGAACTCTTTAGAAACTGTAATGCAACCAGAAGGCTTCTTCGTCATCACCTCCTGCAACTGGACCAAAGAGCAGCTGCTACAGATCTTCAGACCTGGTACCTTAACATATCAGCATATTCCTTCAACTAATAATGTTTCCAATATTGTAATGATTGTAATATAATTGTGTTTCTTGCAGGGTTTGAGTTGGTACGAGAGCTGCCCACCCCCCGTTTCCAGTTTGGTGGTGTGACGGGTAACAGCGTGACAGCTTTGGTATTTAAACGGATTGACTGATCCTAAAGTTTTTTTAAACGTTCCGTTTTTTTCCAATATCATTTATGTACTTTTATAATAAATTGTTTTGGAAAATGATGAACTTGTTCTTGTTTCTTAATATTGAGGTAATACTAAGAAATGTAATTACCTGTTACATGTGGTGGTGTACACATGAGGGCAGTATTGAGCTACATTTAATTTGAACGTTATGTCCGTTTTTACTCAGTTCTTATGAAGTTGATGTGTAATGTTAGGCACAAACATGGAGTAGTTAATTGTTGTATA
The DNA here is from genome assembly GCF_001515625.1 of Sinocyclocheilus rhinocerous. Lineage (NCBI taxonomy): Eukaryota > Metazoa > Chordata > Actinopteri > Cypriniformes > Cyprinidae > Sinocyclocheilus > Sinocyclocheilus rhinocerous. Next base: position 69,834 of record NW_015656153.1, on the reverse strand, counting down.
CACTGTCAGGTAAAGTTAATTTTTTGTTTTTCTATATAGGGTATTATCTTAGGTATTTATAACGTATTTGGCTTTGTATGCAGGGTTTTCTCTGAAGATTAGAGCAATGATTTTAATTAGTTCTTTTTTTAAGTTTTTTTTTTTTTTGTCTTTACATGTAGGGTTTTGTCTGAGATTTGAGCAATATTTTTACTTCTTGCATAATGTATTAAAAGTTATCTTTTCTTTGTTTGTAGAGTTTGTCTGAGGTTTGAGCAGTACCTTTTTTTCTTATTTAATATTTTTAATGTATTTAACGTTATTTTTTGTCTTTGCATGTAGGTTTTTTTCTGAGATTTGAGCAATACATTTTTTAATGTATTCTAAAACTATTGAGGCCATACAATGGAATTGAATGTAATGAAAATGCCAGCTGTAGAAGTGAAGTGCGGTGGAATTTGTTAAATAACTTTTACATTGCCATTTAATTGGTTGTTTTTAATGCCAAGTTTTCAGGCAGCACTGTAAAAGCCAATTTAATACCAAATTATAAAATCAATTTAACTAAATAAGCAATATTGTAAAAAAGCCCCTTTATTTGTGCTCCATAATTTGTTTAGCCATTTACTAAACATCCAGTAATTGAGCTTTTTTCCTAGCAGTTTTCACGCACCAGAGCTTCACCCCGAAGCTCTCAAGCACTCTTGCGAAGTTCCTGCGCTAGTGTGAATGTGCGTCTGTGTCTCCCACTGAAACGACTGAACGTTAACAAATGTCTCTCGCTTAATACTGGGTCACACTATTGACACCTCAGGAATAGCATCCATACGGCCTCTGTTACCTCTCTCTTTCTTGGGGATATTTCTTTTTCTCTTGGTCATTTTTAAGAAAAAGTCTGACAGCTGCACCTGATAAGAAAATGATTGAGCTTCCAGGACACGACTGCTACCACGGCAACAGTGAAAGAGCAATAAAAGACTGGCTTTGGGCCATGATGCTGTGGTACTTTAAAGTGAGAGAAATCCCCCTACCTCTCTGGTTATTACCCTGTACCCCAGCCGGAGAATGAAATGAAAAACAAAGACCTGAATTTAAATCTCTCTTGGCACCTTCCAGAGATGAAAACAGAAGTTTACGTTATATAAATGGATTGAGGGTGCGAAAACTTCTTTTTCTTTCATGCATCGGCATTTCTTGTCATTAAGAATCTGAACGGACAGAGTATCCAGACAGCTCTTATTGAAGCAGAGATGCCGAAGAGTGAATTAATAGTGTGTGAGATCGATGGCTAGCCAGTGTACATAAATGTGGAAATCAGCTGTGAAGTCCGCAGCATTGGATCAGCTGTACCGTGGCCACTCAAACACACTGGTTAGGAGCTTGCAGGCTCTTTTTTGGAGCGCTAGGACTTGCAGGATCTACTACTCTGTTGACAGATGGTCATTATTATGTCTTAACTTATGTTAACTTATGCCTTAATGCCTTATAGTCTTTTGTTTTCATGGACAAACATGTTTTGGGTAAATGGAGGCATTTGAAAAACAAAAATAGCCAAGTAAAATATGTCTTTTTCACTTCATCAGAATGGTATGAAACTTGGGGACTTCTGTGGCACTTGCTATAAAAGAATACACAAACACAAAATTGTGGGCATGATTAGAAAAGGCTAATTGGTCTTAAAAATAGTCAGACCTGTGATCTTTGTGGCAAAAATTACTGCCATATGAATGGGCAGAGCATATTGTTTCTGAAAATCCTCTTTTAAGCAACTAGGGAATGCACATGTTGGTTGCATCATGGTATTTTATGTGGTATGGTATTACATATGAATTTCTTTATTTCTCCTAGATGAGAATGATACAATCTGCCTTCCATGCATTGGAATAAATTTTCTCTATGTTTAATTCCTTTGCTTCATTTTTCTCTTAAACACTGTATTAATTAAAAAATAATATAATCCCCCCCCCCCTACATTTAAAAATAATTTCTATAGAAATATATGGTGCATAATTTAGGGTGGAATATTTTTTAGGACAATGAATTGTGTTTTATAATATATAAGAAAGAAATATACAAATAGTTTATTTGAATAATTGATAATTTTTTGATTTATTGTTTCTTTCTACATGAGTGAGTCATTAAACAAAATCTTTAAAAAAATATCACTACTGTGCGTTCATATACACCATGATTAATACTGTTTTAAATTTGTTTATAATTTAGGGTGGAATATTTTTTAGGACAATGAATTGTGTTTTATAATATATAAGAAAGAAATATACAAATAGTTTATTTGAATAATTGATAATTTTTTGATTTATTGTTTCTTTCTACATGAGTCATTAAACAAAATCTTTAAAAAAATATCACTACTGTGCGTTCATATACACCATGATTAATACTGTTTTAAATTTGTTTGGAACTACTTCCATTAGAAGAGCAAAAATACACAAGGAAACTTATTGGCATTATTGTGTCGAAGAGAAAAAATATTCAACTTTAAACGTCTTGGTTTCTCTCTCTTTTATGAATCACAAACATCACAAACTCAAGAGCTGTCTTGCTCATTGTGATCTAATGATCTGATTTATTCTTTGCTATCGGGAAATTCTGTTTTAAACCTTTTAAACCAGTCAAACCCATTACAAAAAAAAGAAAAATCAATTTCCATTGCCAGGTGATGATCATTCAACAGGTTGCAATAATGAATGCTGGTGTGAAAAGCCCACTCAATGTTTTTTAATATAAGACTCTTGATTGTTCATGACTGTTGACCATTATCCTCTACTTGAATTTAAGGATAGGGCTTCATTTGTCTCACATTTATCTGCATAATTAGAGTGTTAAGCGTTTAATTCAACATCCAAGCACAGGTCTCTCTAATAAAGAAAAGTGTATCTGTTGTGTTTAATTGAATTAATTTACTAAGTTTGCCTTCTCCCTAGTCTGCTAAATACAGACTGGATATATTTTATACTGAAAGTTTACTCTTCTGTCACTAGTTTAGCACTCTTGGGTTTTCCAAGGATCTTCAGCAGATGTAAATTCACAGTGATGGAATAAAAGAGAAAGAAGTGGGCTGGAGGCTCTTCTGTAACATCTTTAACTCAATCCTGCTCTCGTCATGCAGGAATAGGCCCCAGCAGGTTGAGCGCAGACTAATGGTCAGACTAAAATACATCACCTTTGTTCAAAGAGGAGGTGGAGAGAGGCGAAGACAGAGCATGCAGAGAGATGTAGCACCTGCTCTGTCTCCTCATAGCGATTGATGGGATCTCACTGATGAAAATCTTTGAGATTAGGGCCTGAGTGGATGCTAACAGGGCCAGGTCATTGTTCATATAGATGAACTGCAGTAGAATTGGGACACTAAAACTGTTGAAAAAGGAAATAAATATGATTTGATCTTACAGTTTAAAAAAAAAAAAAAGTAAAGTAACTAACGTCCTCTGAAGCTTTCTATTTCCTCATCCATCATAAGAAAATGATATTTTATTATAGCATGGGTTAAACTACATTTAAATGGGTTGGTCCTGAAAAGGTGGACTGAAATGTTGGCGGCTCTTAAAATAACTGCCAGGTCATTCTGCCATTAGGGGCCTATAGCAGAATCCCTCTGGGATGTAAGCAATAGCTTTTGCCCTGTAGTTTTTGCACCGACTAGATGGAATTAATCTGTTCAACTTTGAAACTTCAAGGCAAGTGTGTTGGAGCTGGTTGGAATTAAACTCGTTGTTTGTTGGCCCTCCAGGAGCAGGATTGGACACCACGATCTAATTTAACCAGTGGCTTGATTCTCACCACTTCTGAAATCACACCTGTTGTCCCCATCACATTTTTTTTTTGTACTCAACATTCAGTGGCTGCATCCGAAAACATAGGCAGCTGACTTGATGCTTCGCTGCCTTATCAGGCAATGACTTTTCAAGCAGAGTTTACACATGAAGATTCTGATTTCGGACAGACTTCTGAGGCAGCATAACGGTATAATGAGCTATTCTACACCAAAAGAGAGCTTTGGTGATTACTACAATACTAATTTCTCACTATATTGACATTAAAAGAGGAAAAAGTTGGCCAAAACCTATATTTACACAAAAACTGACCACAAACTGCAACTTTCAGACACCATTTTTTATTTTTTAGCTCAGCTGTCACAGAACTGACCACAGAGAATTGTGGGATATCAAAGACATTTAAGGATACATATACTGAGCTGCCTTCAAAAACCGATCAATTGATGGCATCAGCAGCTTTTTCCAGCTTTTAGACACAGCTGTTTTCTGTCAATGTTTCAGTCATCGCGTAGTTGGTTTTATTTAAAGGGATAGTTCACCCAAAAACGAAAATTCTGTCATTAATTACTCACCCTCATGTTGTTCCAAACCCGTAAGACCTTCGTTCATCTTCGGAACACAAATTAAGATAAAAAAAAGTATATTCGTAGCTTCATAACATTACGGTTGAACCACTGATATCACATGGACTATTTTAATGATGTCCTTACTACTTTTCTGGGCCTTGAAGTTGGAAGTTGCGTTGCTGTCGGGTCAGAACTCTCTGATTTCAAATATCTTAATTTGTTTTCCGAAGATGAACTAAGGTCTTACAGGTTTGGAACGACATGAGGGTGAGTAATTAATGACAGAATTTTCACTTTAGGGCAAACTATCCTTAAATAAGGATATTCAATTCTTGACTAACTTGTAAGCAAAGCGGCCTTGCGATTCAGTCTGAATTAGCTATTTGGACAGTTCATACATACACTGAATCACTTGGAGTGGTAAAATAACACGATACAAACACAAGCACAAAAAACGGTTGATAAAGGGGAATATTTGCCTACAATCCATCCATCAAAAACTAGCAGGAAATACACCCTATTTTTAAATCAACATTATAATGTTTCATATTTTTAATAAATGCTATATGTTATATTTTTCCTGCCATTCTAAGCATTTGTCAGAATCGTAAGTTGTGTATCCCATATTTTCTGTCAGCCTGTTTAGAAAACTAGAGATGCTAGTTTGTGAATGAATTACTCTGTCTAAATAGTTTTTCCTTCTTCAATGAATCGCTAATGAATCACTCGTTTGACTCGGTTCTTTTGAATGAACATGTGGGTCACACGGGTTAGCAAAGCTGAATCGGTTAATGATTTTGAATCATTCGAACAACTCACCCATGCACTGAACCGTTTAGAGCGGTATCTCACTCATTAAAAAACAGTCAAAAAGAGAACAGGATGAAGTGGATAATTACCTGCAAAATTTGAAACAAAGTTGAAAATACATCCTATCGTAATCGTTGTTAGCGATGAAGAAACACTTAGATCAACACGTCCACCTGCAGCTTGTGGATGCCTCTATAGGTAAAGACACACTCCCTTCATTACACACACAGCGAGAAATGTAGGCTATATTATGTGTACACTATATTTTATAGTTAATTACCTTTTTTAATGAAGTAGCTTAACAAGCTATTTTTTATGAAGGGTGCTGTAGCTTCCAGCTTAGCTTATCTAATATTAGTAGCTTGCCAACACTGTGTATATGACATGGTTAATGATAACCATTTGAAGGATCGAGGAACTGGTCTGTTATCTACTTTGCAAGCCAAGATCTTGGAAGGTGCCAAATTACATGCATGCAAAGATGGAGTTGGGTAAGATTTAATGAGCAGTCAAAAGAAGCACGTCTGACCCCTACTCAGTCCAAAAGAGATTTAAAAACCCAACCGTTCATTCAAATTCAACATATGGCATATCTCAATGGCTCTACAGTAACCTTCTGCCACAAAATCGATAAAGCTGAAACAGAAAGTACTTGGCCAGTGCTGAAAGGTTTGAGTTATGCTGTTAGTCCTCGGCCAGATGAGTGTGAGTTATCTGCACAGAGTTCATAGAGCCAATTTCCATATGATAACTAGAGGCTAAAGGAGCATCTGCAGCTTGCTGTGGTCTGCATCTGGGACTGTGCAGCAGACGGATGTGCCATTACTGTTCTGGACAGGGCAGATGCTTCAGACATGTCATCAGGTGACATCCCGCTAGTTGTCTACACTGGTCCGTGTTTTTCACCATTTGTCCTTTTGGCTGTGCCAAGGACTGACAAAGTAAGGCAGTCACCCTTAAAGACATAGTTCACCCCAAAAAATGAAAATTCTCATTTACTCAACCTCATGTCGCTGCAAACCTGTTTGACATCTCAGCTAAACTTTTGATATCTTCGTACCTCATAAGAAAGATATAAGAAAGAGAAAGTACTATTTTGTGTAAGGTCTCTGTCTTGTGAAACAGGCCCCCATAAGCTGTGGATTCCACCGAGACAAAATAAGTCGCTCTAGAAAAGCGCACGAAGGAAGAAACGTTTCCTCGTTTACTTTCTCTAAAAAGGCCTCAGAGTGTGATTTGTATAAGTGCGTTTTCCACTTCCAAATGCAACTCTGCTATTAATCTCCACGGTTTGAGGAAATCAGAGTAGCTAACTGATAGTCCGCTGCCATTTAATTCACTAAAAAACTAGTGAACTTGAAACGCGGTACTCAGAGAGAGTGTCCGAACAATATTTACTTTTGGGAGAATTGTGAAATCGTGGTTAAATCCACACGTTTTTGTCTGTATAAATGCTGATATCCGCCGAAGATATCAATGACATTGAATTAATTGCAGTAAAGCTGTACATTAATTTACCTCACTCTAACGAGTGAGTGTTACACAGCGCTGTAAGATAAGACTAATTTAATTTGCAATTGGCCTTCTTTCCCTCTCCCTTTCAGTTATTTAATTCATTTAATACATTGGGAGAGCAAAACTTTTCTCTCTCTTCTTCTGCTTCTCTCTCTCAGCTGTTTCCTTCTGAGTTGACTACTGCGGTTGTTTGCTGGGATTTTGCCTGTGAGAATCACAAAGCAGATATTTTTAGCAATTGAACAGGTATCTGAAACTTGAGAACGTTGGTTCAAAATTGTCTTCCATTTACCTTCACTCTCTTGCGAAACCCTACCCAGCTAAGAAGACTGACAGGCATCTGCCAAAATTTGAACAAGCATCTAGGAACACCTAATTGGTGGACGGTGTCAGTCTTAACAGCTAAGAAACCAATACTGTCGTTGTTATTAGTTTCCCTTCGCCCGAAGGAATTTTAATAGCAACCACAGTCCTGGTATTTAGAAATCCCCATTTCCAAACACCGGTTTAGAACCACCTTCTAAACCAAACTTAACCAAAAGGAAAAAGAGAAGAAAATTAAATTATACTCAGCTCGTAGCTTACTTATAATACCTCTCTAAGAGCTTACAAATTATCATAATTGTGTTGCCCCGTGGCCAGGGAAATACAAAGATTCAAGTTGTTAAAATATACTAAGATCACCGGCTCGCTGGACGACCGTCGATTTAAAGTGTAAACTATCAGATTTGAATTCAGTTTTAATCAGGTTGACTCAGAATTTTCAGATTCGAGTCCTTTCAAAACCTGAGCTAGAAATAAAATTAATGATTCATTCCCTTATAGAATTAACGACTTAAATTACAGTTAAGTCCCTACATTTGTAACAACATGTTGATGATTTATATTTCATTTTTGGATGAGCAATCCCATAACTACACCTGTGTGAACTTACTGACTTCATACATCTACTAAAAATCATCTTGTGATTAGTTGGATGAAGAACTATGAAAATGACTAAGGAAAGTGAAGTTGGAGCATTGTCTGTTTGCACTAATTTGTGTTATGTTAATACCTTTTTAAATTGTCCAAATATATGTTTATCTTTATACCAGTTAAAACTTTGAATACACACTTTATGTCTCAGGATTTTAAAATATTTTTAAAGGTTTATGCTTAAATTAAAGTCAAAAGTTTTAGATTAATTGTGCCTACTTGACAGAATAAAAATGACATTATGTATTATTATTTTTTTAATGGATGGGATGGAACAGATGGAATAATAATGAAAAAGCAGCCAAGACTTGTGGGAACTCATTCAACACTGTTTAAAAAGCATCCCAGGATGCATAAAATTGGTTGAGCAGCCAGAATGTGCAGAGCTGTTATCCAGAGAATGGCAACTACTGAATAACTGGCTACTGAGAAAGCTAAAATATATTCAATTTAAAATATAACATATATATTTAAAATGTCTGTCTGTCTATATAGGCTATTCTAATTAAAATAATAATAATAATAAATCATGAGTAACCTTTGACTGCAGACATCTCCCTGTTCACTTATTTAAATTTCTGGTATGACCCTTGTCTGCCAAGTTAAAGCAGCATTATAGTTCATCATTCCCTTCCTCAAACACTGCACTGCCCCTCCATCATTCGGCCTCCTGCTGATTTATTGTTTCGCATTAAATTCTGTGACACAGTTTTTGTCTCAGCTGAGCAATTGGCCGCTTATGCAGCTCTGCTAATTGATCCTGTAAGACTTGTAAATCATGCTGGTGTTCCTCTTTTCTGTCTCTCTCAGCCTGTGGATTAATCTCATTAAGAACCGCATTACACTCGCCAAGGCGCATTACAACGCACTTTTGCAGCTTACAAGGGACTCTACTTCCATGGAATAACTCAACCGAACTCTGCAGATGGCCGGTCAGAGACAATGTAAAATCATTTTTTTAATTTTGCAGGGATCTTTTATTAAAATACGATATGGCTACACTGCAGTGTCATATATTAATAATGTTGGGGTTGTCCAAACAACACTGGACCCCATTGACTTGGTACAAAAACACTGAGACATTTTTCTTCTTTTGTGTTCAATGCAGGTCATAGAGGTTTGGAATGACATAAGGGTGAGTAAATGATGACAGAATTTTCATTTTTGTGTGAACTATCCCAATAAATAAATAAATAAACGACAGTTCTTTCTTGTCCTCTAATCTGATTGGCTGAGAGTGCGATTTTCACTCCACTTGTGCTATTTCCCACACCGAGTGTCATGGCGGATGCCCAAATCCACTATAATTTTATAAATAATACTGTTTTTGTGTCACATAATGTAGTTTAAGAGTTTTTTTTAGGTGAGAATGTACTTGTTTAGACTTCAAATATGTGGTTTGTTAATAAAGATAACGTCTATTTGAAAATTTGCTTCAACGTTTTTGGAAAGGATAGTACGACATCAGTTCCTCAGTGGACATTCAAACTAATGTTTTATTGTGAATATGAGATTGATCTGAAGAATAAATGCTGTATCAGATGCAGGTAATCACACTCGCTCAGTCAATCTCTCTCTCACAATACTCTACATAATACAATGAGGTTTTAATACAGAAATACAATAAGTTTTCAATGAAGCAACTCAACATTCTTTCGTTACTAGTTCTAAACTAACGTCTTTTTGGAATTAGTAGCGGAGGCTTGGGATCAGCTGTTAAATTGTCTACTTTAGATTTGAATCCGTGGCAGAAGGAAGTAGTTCTGCACAAAATAGGTTTTAAAAGACATTTTAAAGACATTCCGTTGTTGTTTCTTATGTATTTACCCACTTGTGTCGTCGAACTGTTGTATAAACGCAATATCACATTCGTAGCCGTGCGATATGGCTGTATATCGGCATTCTGTGATTACCTACAGCTGAATCACAGCCATGCCCATATACAGCCATATCACACTGCTCCTCATTGCTCATATATATGAGAGAGTTGTTAATTGAGGCTAAAACTTAAAAATCTTTTTCGGTAATTGAAATAATATAATTATAAGATGAAAACATTTAAACTTAAATGAAAATTAGAACTTAAATTAAACTTAAAGTTTATGCTGAAGTACTAAAATTACTAAAAACTAAAACTGAAAAAATTAACGTAACAAAATGACCAAAATGTAAATTAAAATTAAATTAAAAACTAAAAATATAAAAGCTAATTCAAAATACTATAATAGTATATAAATAATACAAATATAACAGTCATGTGGTTTTCCAAACTCTGAAAATATGTGTAAATATTAAATATTGTCTGGAATAACAGCTTTGTGTGATGTATTGAATGCAGTTTAGGCTTAATGTATTCAGTATAAGTTCATGATGTGCAACGTAAACAACAGAAACAAAAAATCACCATTTTTTGCACCATTAAGATTAGCATAATTAAATAAGGATAGTTATAAAATAATCATCATACTTAATTGCTCATTAATTTCTACATAGTGATCAGTCATATAATCGCTCAAATATGTTTTGACCCTTGCAATGGTAATTGGATAAATGTCTCCTGAGCCTCAGATTTATTGAATCTCTGTCTTTGTTGATGAAGTAAACTATCTTTATGCCCCTTCTGATCTAATGAGGAATCCATCACAAAGGCCGACTGAGACTTCTCTCTAGCTTATTATATGAAGGAGTTCTTCTGTTCTTCGATCACCAGATTCAAGTCCTGAAACAAGCCCATTGATCAGCCTGGTGTTATGTTCTCTGTGATTCATCAGCCTCAAGGGGTGCTTTCTACTAGTATTGCATTAGTAAGGAGAGTTCCTCTTATTTTGTTTTTTTACACATTTGTGATCCCCTCAATACACTTATTTCGTCTGAATAGTATAACCCTCAATGAGGTTTATAGCTCATGTAGTGTCTGTATTATTCATCACAGCAGTGAAAATGAACATGTCTGCCTTTATATCTCTGAGAAAAAAAGTTGTTTCAGTCATAACACAGCAAGATGTTTCAGTTGTGACTCAAAAGATCAATATTTCAGATGTATGATATTGCGTTTTCTCCATGCTGTGAGCTCAAAGATGTAAATCATGAAACCAGGTTACATTTGATTATGATGAAGTGTAGTTTTGCTGTTGTAAGGGAAACAGGTCAATTTAGCTCAAAGGGACTCATTTATGATTTTATAGGGAATTTGGACAGAATCACTGTTTTACGGCTGATCACCGAGTCGGCCAGCGATTCATTGAACGAGCCATATAACATCAACTCTGCAATGGATATTAATATCCAAAGTATAGTGAAAACACTATTTATTAGCACAGTAACAAGATCGGCAGTTTAAGACATTAACTTGTAAGCACAAAACAAGATACTTCTCTTTTTAATATAAATAAGGCTTTATTAGATAAATCTAAGACATATAACCTAGTCTAACACATAAACACACGCACTCACACATTCACACAAGTTGCAGGAAGAGAGAAAGTGAGGAAATAATGAGTTTAAGATAATGAAAATGTGAAATCCCAAGTTTATAGCAATATGTGCAATTGGATAGACCTGAACAACCATCAATCACTTAATTAACCCTCGAATTTAGTTCCTCAACGAGGTTCAAATTTATATTAAATG
>NW_015656153.1:49225-57967 GCF_001515625.1 Sinocyclocheilus rhinocerous | reverse complement strand
AACTAATCTAACACATAAACACACGCATTCACACAAGTTGCAGAAAGAGAGAAAGTGAGGAAATAATTAGTTTAAGAGAATGAAAATGTGAAATCCCAAGTTTACAGCAATATGTGCAATTGCATAGACCTGAACAACCATCAATCACTTAATTAACCCTCGAATTGAGTTCCTCAATGAGGTTAATTTATATTAAATGCACCAGTTCAGCTAGAATCTTGCGTTGCCTGTGTAATGGGTTCCCTTTGTTGTCGTCCTTGCAGAAAAGGGGGTTTCCCGAGGTTGCTGATTGGCTGGAAGTTCAGTAGTCGTTGAAGTGACGTCTTGGGAAGCCAGTGGTTGGGCGTTGGCTGAAGATGCGGAGTTGTGGGCTGGTTGAAGTTTTGAAGCGGTCGGTCACAGACTCGAGGTGAACTCGGAGACAAAACTTAACTCAGAACACGAAACTCTCAAAGGAAAAGAAAAGATATTAAAGTAGAGGAATAGAAGTAACGAGATTAGATGTGTTTTCTCCTCATGGTTTTAGAGGAGCTGCTGGCGTGTAAGCCAGAGCACGCTCAAAGAGCGCTAAAAAGCAGCGTCAAAACGTGGTGGCAAAAAGGCAAGGAAGAAAAACCTAAAGCCGCTGACTAAAAGCAGTGGCTAAAAGCGATGACTAAAAGCAGTGGCTAAAAGCGATGACTAAAAAGCTAGAAGCATAATTTGATGGTGTCCTGAGAGGAAACCACCCAATGCAGTTTCTACTAATGATTTTCCTCATGTGATGGTCATGATATGCTGTGTCTTTGACCATTAATCTTGGTTACTTGCCCCAAATTTGGCAATCTCCTTCCTGCGTTGGGATTATCAATAAGTCTTCTTTTGTTTAATGTTGCAAGCTGTTCTGTGAAAGAGTTGGTTGGTTAGGCTTGCTTCAGACTGGCTGGCGCTAGGATCTGATTTACGAACATCCTGTTGTCTTGGGCCCCTTTGTGGAATTCGGCTCTTTGGGTTGTTCAACACCAATCTGATCGAGTCGGTCTGATACCCTACACTGTCACCAATATCCTCTTTTCATTACATTGCATGTAGTTTAATAGAATATTCTCCTGTTAGACCCTCTAAAAAAATCCCTTTTATGACTCATTTAAACCAATTCAGAGGAGATATGATTTGAAAATCGAATACAGTTGTTTTTGTATGTGTATGATGAGTATTTCGATGCTCGTCCCTTATTTATGCTGTGATACGGTGGTTGTATCTAATAGTTTGTTTCAGTACCGATCAAGTGAGAGCTGTTTGGCTCTAACAGGTAGTATTAGGACAGATATCCAAAATCCTTTTGCCTCAATTCAAGGCATGACTATTTCCAAAATGCAGGCAACCAGCAAATTGAATTCTCCAAACAGTTGAAGTGAGGGAGCCGCAGTGCTTTGTAAGTAAGGTTCTCATTTAAACCATCAGCTCTTATTGAAATACTTGACGAAAAGGTTTTGCAATTGCTGTCCAGTGATTACTGACAGCAGATGAGCCACATTTTAATTGTCCTATCCACCTTATTCTTCAACGCGGAAGTAAGCCTATGGTGAGACTTCTGGTTCATTAGCAGGGAATAACGAGAAGAATAACGTGTTGTGCAGTAAATGGTAAAACTGTTTGCACTACAAACCAAAAAATGGACATCTTCATTTCTCAGTTCTCACAGATTTACACATGTAGGTTGTGTCCCAGTTAGTGGCAGTCTGTGCTCTTCTTTAATGTCCTACTGTACGCTGTAGTACACTGCCTCTCAGGTGATTGATTTCAGTGAGGCTGTGAGTCATATATGCTGGACATTTGTCCTCGCTTAAGCAGCACTAGCCAGCATGACTATCCCAACACACACTTCTGTGCACATCTGTATATGGAACACACAGTCTCTGCCTCTCAGTCTCTTTCTCTCCTGTTTACCCATGCAAATAAATGAATCTTGAGTATACACCTTGATTTATGACTTTATTATATTTAAATCTATCAGGGTGTTGAATATTATATATTCTGAAAACAAAAACAACTGGTCACTGAGTTTTGTCATGGCATTTAAAAACATTGTTTAAATGATAAAATTATTTTTTTAGAGAAAACAAGTGATCAATAAGTGACTACTATAAGAAGAGTTATTATATAATGAATGTAGTTTAACTGTATGATGTCTATACAGTAAGCTTTAGAAATGAAACACCGGCAATATTTACCGTTTAGAAGATGCTGTATAAATTTGTAATTTATAATGCAAATTAAACAGGTTACAAATGTGTAGATGATTTCACACTGACTAACCGAAATGTGTCTTTAAACAAATGTAAAGATACGTTATATACACTAACGTTCAAAAGTGTGGGGTAAGTAAGATTTATTTATTTATTTTCTCAAATAATTTAATACTTTTATTCAGCAAGGATGCATTAAATTGATCAACATTGATCATCGTTACAAAAGATTTCTGTTTAAAATAAACACTGTTCTTTTGAATCTTTCATTCATGAAAATTCATGAAAAGACGTATAATGATATCCACAAAAATATTAAGCAGTGATGATGATAAGAAATATTTCTTGAGCAGCAAATCAGCATATTAGAATGATTTCTGAAGGATCATGTGATACTGAAGACTGGAGTAATGATGCTGAAAATTCAGCTTCGCCATCACAGAAATAAATTATTTTAAAATATATTGAAACAGAAAACAGCTATTTTAAATCTTAATAATATTTCACAGTATCACTGTTTTACTGTATTTTTGATCAACTATTTGCAGCTTTGGTGACTTCTTTCAAAAACATTTTAAAAAACCTTTCTGACCTCAAACCTGAATGGTAATGTACATTAAATTGATCAAGTCTTACATCACAATGCATAATAATGTAATCTTTCAAGTAAATGTGTTCACACGTTGAATTGACACAAATATTACCAACCGGTTATAGAAGGCATGAAAACCATCATGTTTGAAAAGGGATAATAATCCTCATTACAAATGCACCAGGAGGTCACTGATGTTGTTAATGAGTTCACTGACTGAACCTGGTTAGGTTATGTGATCATCAGTGACATCCAGTAATGTCATGACAAAGGTCAATGTTATTAATGAATAAATGAAGCCCCGTATGAGAAAGTGTTAACATAATGACAATGTGGTAAAACAATAGTGCCACAAAAATACCACAGGGTACTTATAATAAGGAAATAAGATGGCAGTCAATTGGTTATGAAATCAATGCAGGCTTCAGTAGGGTCAGAGATTTAACATCATTAGTATGTTCAGAAATGAATCCTTTGTGTCTTAGTCATAAAATAGCAAGACATATCTGAAACACTGAGAAAGAAAAACACTGATTCCTCTAATCAGTAGACCTTTAAAAAATAATAAAATAAAAAAATAAAATTATTAATATCAGCGTTTCAAATTAAAACAAAAGCTCACCTTGAGTTTATCTGGCTTCAGAGCATCATGCAAATGCTTCAGTTCTCTCTCAGTATGCACCGAAAAGACATCAGACAGACTTCAGTTAAACAAAACACTGAATTATGAACAAAAAATAACAACTATTGAAAGAAAGTTGACACAGGGTGAATGTATTGCCTTCAAAATGTTTGTTTATTGAAAAGCCCTCACTTAAAATTATTTATAAGTTTGAGAAAAACTGAAAATTATTTACAGTATGAATCTGTTCTTATACAATGTCCATAAGGCAGTTATTCATAATTAATATTTTCTGAGTAAAAACTTCAGATGATTAATTGAGTGCCTTCTGATGAACAAAATACATTTTAATAGATTCTCTGAAATTAAATGAATTAAAAAAAAAATGTACACAAAAATGAAAATTTACTACAAATTATTCACTCTCAAGCCATCCAAGATGTAGGTGAGTTTGTTTAATTATCAGAACAGATTTGGAAAAATTTAGCATTAAATCCCTTGCTCACCAATGGATCCTCTGCAGTGAATGGGTGCCATCAAAGTGAGTCCAAACAGCTGATAAAAACATTGTGGTAATCCACAGATAGACTCCAGCCCATCACTTAATGTCTTGTGAAGTGAAAAGCTGCGTGTTTGTAAGAAACAAAACCATCACAAAACCATTTTAACTTTAAATTGCCACTTCAGGCCAAAATACTTGCAGAGGATCCATTGGTGAACAAGTGATGTAATACTGAATTCCTCCAAATCTGTTCAGATGAAGAAACAAACTCATCTACATCTTGGATGGCCTGAGGGTCAGTAAACTTTCAGCCAATTTTCAGAACTATTCCTTTAACAGTTTTTTATGCCAACCGGTCTGATATACGGTAGTACCTTTGCTGCCCCTTAAGTAGATTAGTAGCTGCTTATTAAATCACAGTGAGTTTAACCTGACAACTAATCTAAATGGATAAACTACCTCTGCACCATATTACAGGTAAACCAATTGCGTGCATTAAGATGCACTGTCCCAACAAGGGACATCTTCATTTTTAACTTTATGCAGTGCAACAATTGACCATGACTAAGCTTGAAAAATGGCCTTTGTGTAAACGCTGTTATGCTATACATTACAAATCTTTTGACAATTTTGCAGTTATGAATCAAGTTGATGGCATCTGCGGTAGTCGTTGCTCGCACGGGGGTGGGAGAGGGCTCTCATCGCCATGGAGATAAGAGTGCTTCATTTTTTGCGTGAGTGGAGTGGCTTGTCAAGGTCAGAACCAAAGTGTTCCTGTGCCGTCTCACAGCCCACACAAGAGAGGGAGGAACGAGGCACGATGGTAATTGTTCACCGGGGAGGAAACCTACTCTAAAGGTTTGACTGTAATGAGAGGGATGGACTGTAAATAGGGACGCTTTTCTACTGTATTTCCTCCCGTCTGTGCTTTGATGTCATAGCATTATAATTTACTTGAAATATTGAGCTGTTTGGGCATCAGAACAAAAGCTCTGTCTTATCTTAGTTAGAGGTTAAAAAATAAACCATACCAAGTACTTTGTCCGTTTTTTGTAATCTTAATGTGAATCGTAGGAATAGGAGTCTGCCTATGTTTTGTATATTTTAAAATATCCAAACATTTACTTTATTATTCAATAATGGCAATAGTTCAAGGTGTGATGTGGCTCTAAAATAATCATTACTATTGCAAACATGTGTTTTATGTGTCACGCTGTAGAGAGAAGCCTGCAGCTTTTGCTCCAATGGTGAGGGCAGATGGAAGAACAGCCACGTCTGTAATTATGTATGATTTTGTGTCTCATCGAGTGGGAGGGAAGGCGAGCTATGGTTATGTAATTATTAATCAACACTGCTCATAACCCTCCGCTGGTGTCCAGGTACAGTGGAGGCCCTCATTGACTCATAATGTAAGAGCTCTTTAGGTGATGAGAGAATACTGTCATCCGTCATATATAGATCTGAGGATGAACCCTGCATACATGAAAGATGTGTTAAAGTAGAGGATCATGCATTATTATTATTAATAGTAGCAGTAATAATTAGAACAACAACCACAATAATATTTTTATTGTAATAATAATAATAATAATAAAAATTCTGTATTGTTCATATAGTTTATTATTAATAAATGCTACTAATAAGTAATACTTTCAATAAATTCTACTACACTCTAAAAAATGCTGGGTTATTTTTTTGACCCAAATATGTGTGTGTGTGTGTTTTAACTTTTTTCCCAATACACTTTAAACAACTAAAAACAACTAAAAATAAAATTAATAATAATTAATAAAAACTATATAGACATATTTACAAAACACAAAAACTAATAAAGATGTAAAAAAAACATACAACAAAATTGCTAAAACTCACTAAAATTAAACAGGAAAAAACCCCCAGAAAATATAAAAATTAAATCTAATTCAAAATGTTAAGAAAAAGTATATCAATGATAATAAAATAACACTGGTACTAAGGTATTTTCTTAATTTACTTTTTTTTAAACGATCACTAAATTATTTGTTGACTAGATTGTGCTGTTGACAATTTTGCAAAGAGAGAGCAGCCTAATCCAGGTTGTACATATTATTAACACAGCTGATCTTTAAGGCAGGCACCATTCACATTTCTCTATGTAAAATAATCATTACTATTGCAAACATGTGTTTTATGTGTCACGCTGTAGAGAGAAGCCTGCAGCTTTTGCTCCAATGGTGAGGGCAGATGGAAGAACAGCCACGTCTGTAATTATGTATGATTTTGTGTCTCATCGAGTGGGAGGGAAGGCGAGCTATGGTTATGTAATTATTAATCAACACTGCTCATAACCCTCCGCTGGTGTCCAGGTACAGTGGAGGCCCTCATTGACTCATAATGTAAGAGCTCTTTAGGTGATGAGAGAATACTGTCATCCGTCATATATAGATCTGAGGATGAACCCTGCATACATGAAAGATGTGTTAAAGTAGAGGATCATGCATTATTATTATTAATAGTAGCAGTAATAATTAGAACAACAACCACAATAATATTTTTATTGTAATAATAATAATAATAATAAAAATTCTGTATTGTTCATATAGTTTATTATTAATAAATGCTACTAATAAGTAATACTTTCAATAAATTCTACTACACTCTAAAAAATGCTGGGTTATTTTTTTGACCCAAATACTGGGTTCAGCCTGTTGGGTCATTTTATTGGGTTGTTTTTAATATTTTTACCCAGGTGCTGAGTAGTTTTTCTGTAACTAAGTTGCTGGGTCATTTTTAATGCCGGGTTATTTTTCTACCCAACCGCTGAGTTGAGCCTGTCTCCGACGAAACAACCCAGCTGCTGAGTTACAGTAAGAGCGCTGGCTTTTTGAGTCCTCTACAGGAGAGTGGTTCTCAGCGCCACCGATTTGTTGCACTTCTTCAGCGAAATAAAGGCTTGTATACATTTGATTTCATTTATAAGTCTTTACTGTGCTGTAAATTGTGTTATTTTACGCAACGCGACATAAGGACGAGATGTCAGTCAGCTGCATCAGCAGCGGTCGTTTCGCACGATGGGAACGCCTTTTGCCTTGCATAACATAAATGGTCTTTATTCGTCATAATAATGAGTTTAATTTAATTTGATGTATTGTGCTGTTGACAATTTTGCAAAGAGAGAGCAGCCTAATCCAGGTTGTACATATTATTAACACAGCTGATTTTTAAGGCAGGCACCATTCACATTTCTCTATGTACCAATCTAATTCTTCTTAAGGATGTATATGTGCAAGATGTTTATTAGACTATATGTTACAAGGTCATTCTCAACCAGAGGCTACCATTATAATGGCATTTTTCTGTGTGTGGGTGTTACGTTTGACCTCTGCAGTCTCATATGGGAGTCTTTGATGGCCATAATAATATAAAATGAAAGTCATTCCTTTCTAAATGACTGCCATCTCCCTCTTGACGTGTTTTTTTATGATTCATTTCTGTAGAAGGCAAGACATTTAAAGGACAGGTTACTTAAGACAGTGATAGTTAGTAATACTTGAAAAAAAAAACTTTTTGACTAGATATTTTCCCTACAGGAGAATTTTTGGAGTGTGATCCCAAGCTTTTGTGTGCTTTGCCCACCCATGCCCATCCACCCTGAAGACACTGTGTGTGTGTGTGTGTGTGTGTTTGGTGCTCCGGCTATCAGGCTGGGAAGCATCTCTGGGATCAATATGCTTCATCTCCCTCTGCAAAGTGGAAACAGGTCCAGTTCACTGATTTAGAGGCTCACTGGTTGGCAAACGCACACACACACACACACACACACACACCCTGCTCTCTTGGCCCCCTGCTGTTTGGAGATAGCCCCCCCTGAAACAGCCTCTCATTTGGCCTGCTGTGAAGGGTCTCGAGTAGGTGGGGTGCCACCCATTTCTGCAGAAGAACCCCTAATTACAGAAGCTAGGTGCCCTACTATTGGTGCACAAGTGAATAATAGCCACAATTTGTCTCAATAAATGCCCCCTGTAAAGCGATGACACTGAGGGAAGACAGAAGAAGCAAGAGGAGTGATGAAGTTATGTTTAGCTTAGATTGAGAGACTGTGATTCTTCACTATTATCTCATTTGGTGGAGATCAGTCATAGCCACAAAAAGAATTATTAGGCCTGTGTCTCTTTTCTTCTGTCAGTCTGATTGACTTGTCAAATGCAAAAAAATGGTGGATTAATAATCAGTGAGAAGTATCAAAAAGTGTGTATACCTTGTACAGGGGCGTGTCTAGAGCATTTTAAATGGGGGGGCCAGTCGGGGGCACTGGCTCAAAAGAGGGTGGCCGGAGTGGGGGGTTAAGTAATTTCTTTATTAGTGAATGTTTCTCAGTGTACATGACTTAATGATTTTGAGGGCATAGATATGATTATCATGGGTCAGAAAATGAGAAAATCAGAGCTTTGGTGACTTTTAATCTGTGACCAAACTATAGTTTACCAGAGAATTGAGAATACTGAGCAAGCTGTTAAAGGTTAATGAAACCGAATATTGATTCTCTGGGTGGTTCAGAAGCATTATAATGTATGATTTCTGAACAGAATTCATGCTCTTCTTCCTAACTCGTGAGCTTATCAGCAATAGTCAGTGTTGGGGGTAACGCATTACAAGTAATGCAAGTTACGTAATCAGATTACTTTTTTTAAAGTAACTAGTAAAGTAACGCATTACTTTTTAATTTACAAGAGAATATCTGAGTTACTTTTCAAATAAGTAACGCAAGTTACTTTTTTTTCCAATTTACTGATTGACAGCTCTCCTGTCCCCATGTTGA
>NW_015656153.1:43301-48871 GCF_001515625.1 Sinocyclocheilus rhinocerous | reverse complement strand
GATCGCACTGCATCGTAACAGGGGTGAATCGCATCGGTAGCTGCTTCATATGTATCTGTAATGTATGGCTATGCACCGAGATGTGTATCACATCGGCCTCAGTTATGGAGACGCACATCACTACTGCATACACGCCTATTGTTTGGAAATTATTCTAATGTCCAGTTTTATTGTTGTGATTAGAAGTCTATTTAAATTTAAATCTGCTAAATGCATAAATCTATTTAAAGCTTACAAAAGAGTTTCTTACAACATTCTACTAACTTATTTTCACCCAATATAACGTTATTTGAACGTTTATTTTCAGTGTTGGGTAACGCGAGTTACGTAATCGGATTACTTTTTTCAACGCAAACCTGCAATTAAATGTTAAACACAAATATCCTTTATGTATTTAATCCTATTCTATTAACCAATGTCTTTGCTTCTGACCTTCGATGATCCTGTTCAACCATAATAATAAGCAAAAATTACTCTAGACAAACATTTGTGTGTTGAAATTTCTTCTTCTGCATTCTACTGTACGGACGTGAATTTACTTTCCCTTCAGCCTGAGGCTTATTCATTTCACTTTTGGTGTGAAAAGGCTTTTATATTTGCCAAAAAAAATTACTTTTTATTTTAAAAACAAACAAGCAAGCCCTGTCCAGATTTAAAAAGTAACGCAAAAGTAACGTAACGCATTACTTTCCATAAAAAGTAACTAAGTAACGTAATTAGTTTATGGAGTAACGCAATATTGTAATGCATTACTTTTAAAAGTAACTTCCCCAACACTGGCAATAGTCGCTGGAAGCTCAAAAATTCCCAGCATGCATCTGACGTCTGCTGCACTTAAAATGCATATGAGCAATGATGTCAGAGTACATGACGTGTAGGAATCTTTGCCCACCTCTCGTGCTCGATGGGAATGGCTCAGGTTATATCTGTTGCGAAGATGAATAATAAGTGGCACCTCTTAATGAGGGCACTGATTACACACAAAGCGCATTATCAATCAACAGGAGCGTTTCTGGTTTAATAGAGCCAGACAAATGCAAAAGGGCTAAAATCCAGAGCTGCTTCACCAACGGGCCTCCCAGCTTTTATTAGTCACACTGCAATATTAATATGAGTTATTTGTGCCATTATACCATGGAAGGAGTCTCGGCACAAGGAGAGAATGTTGATTAGCATCAAATCTGGAGACTTTCTTTGAAATGGCTGTTGTCAAGAGAATCACACGATCACATTAATTATGCCGAGCTGCTTTCTAAAGTTGAGTCTAATCAATGACCGTAAACTGAGGCTACTTGTTATGTGCAGCATTGATGAATAGTGTCATATTTTAACACTTCAGCATGTTATTAAATAATATGATCCAATATAATACAGTGCAGAACATTATAAAAAATAACAATGCGTTACAGCAAACTGTTTTATAGTCAAGTGTAAGTTGGTCAAAAATATATACAAGTATCCGCATAATATAAAATGAAAAATGTTTTACTAAATCTTGTTTAAAACACATGTGCCAAGTTCTTATGTCCTCTTTTTATTCATGTTAGTTTTAAAATGGATTTAAAAATCTTTCAAACCATTTTCAACCAAGCGCCTCTAGTGGCGAGACTTAAAATGGCATGCCAATATCAATCAATAATGTACATTTTTCATTATTATTAATGTATTATGTTTTTCTTGCATCACTGCTTTTAAAAAATGATATTTTTAAAAGGATTATGTCAAACTAGTATTTTTTAATTAGGCTAGTCTTCTTTATGAAATTATGACAATGGTAGCATCTTGATATAAAAAAATAAAATAAAAAATGCATTTTTGGAATATTAATATTGTAAGTATAAGTATCGCAAAGTCCATTCCGTATTATTGCATTGTCACAATATGTCAGAGGTTACATTTAGAATGTTTAAGCTTAATTTAATATTAAATGCAAGTCAATGTAATAAACGTACAGGCATGCCTCTTCTGGCCTACCAAAATAATAATGGATATAGAACACAATATCAATAATAATAAATGCTAAAAAAGAAAAATATGTTTTTAACCCATCGACAAAGTAATTTGCTCTCTTGATAAAAAAACTGGGATTCTTACAACAGCTTTTTTCTTGAAGGTAACTCCTAAGCTTCTTAGAGCTATGGCTAAGACTGTCTATTAAAAGTAGTCCTGTTTTGATTTAAGGCAAGTCTAACAGTTTGTGTGGATAACACCACATGTTGGTAATAAGCAAGAATGGAAAAACAGATTTGGATAAGTCTCACAGGATCCCTTTTATATATGAGCCATTCGATTTCTAATCCTCCAGTACTATTATAGGATATCTGAAAGAGGTTGAAAACACTTCAGTATTGCTCTGGCAACCATCTCCAAGGAGAGTCAGGTCTTTAAGTGGCCATGCCTATTCAGTGGATTTGATTTCAATAAGTAGCTCCGGAAGGGAGGTTCTATGGGTTTACATACACAGCATACAGGCCTCTGAAGATAACACCATTAATTAATGTCCATTGTATGGGGGATTGTCTATAACAGTTTGAATGTAATGATTCACCAATCTTAAGGTTGGGCTTTTTGTTTATAAAGCCATTGTTCCTTATGGTCAGACCAGCAAAAAGTAATTACATTTGCTATGCTAGATATGTTTGTTCATTGACATGCAGAACAATGAAATGGTCACTTGAAACAAAGATGTAGTGCAACCTATCAATGCGACTCAAACAACTTACAATCTTTGCAAAAAAGAAGTGGATCCTGTCAATTTAATGCTTAATGGAGTTCACAGCTGAGCTTCGGAAAAAGCAGATTAATCACAGAAAAAAAAAATCTTACATTTACTTTAAAAAAATTAACATGACATTTTTCATATTTCTGCAGATTTGTGTTGTAAGTAAAATACGTAAAGTTAATGTACAAAATATTTTAATTTTGAAAATTACACACACACACACACACATACAGTATATACATATATGACACTGGACCACAAAACCAGTCTTAAGTGTCAATTTTTCGAAATTGAGATTTATACATCACCTGAAAGCTAATAAATAAGCTTTCCATTGATGTATGGTTTGTTAGGATAGGACAATATTTGGTCAATATTTGGACAATATTTGTATATCTGGAATCTGAGGGTGCAAAAAAATCAAAATATTGAGAAAATCGCCTTTAAAGTTGTCCAAATGAAGTCCTTAGCAATGCATATTACTAATCATAAATGAAGTTTTGATATATTTACGGTAGGAAATTTACAAAATATCTTCATGGAACATGATCTTTACTTAATATCCTAATGATTTTTGGCATAAAAGAAAAATCTATAATTTTGACCCATACAATGTATTTTTGGCTATTGCTACAAATATACCCGTGCTACTTAACACTGGTTTTGTGGTCCAGGGTCACACATATACATGTGACATGGACTATGTTAAGGTAACTCTTCCACTGAAAAACTAAATGAAATAATTTTAGATAACATGGTTCATCCAGTTCAAGAGCTGCAGTGTTTATAGCAAAATAGGACATTCATTTACGTTTTAGCATAAATTAATCTTGTTGTTAAATTGTTATCCTGATAAAATAATATATTAATGAAAATTGTCATATTAAATAAAAAAGAATGCAAAATATAAGCATTTCACTGGTATTCTCAGACCCAAGTCTAACTACTGTGTTGCACATATGCTGTAATGGTAAAATATAAACATTAAAGCAAAGGTTCTCATTGATCACAAGTGGTCTGATTCCCAGAAGTGAAGCCTCCCATAGGCTATACAGCTTGACATAACTTTAGACTGAGACAGACTTACAGCGCATCGATAGTAAGGTATGAGCAATGCTCTTGGCTACTGGTCAGTACATCACTGTATTGATCATTGTGCTTTTTATGAGGTTCAAGGTCTCAGTGAAGAAGAAGCCTAGTCAGCCAGAACAGATACATGACCTCCACTACCCCCTAAAAAGGTTGAGATGGACAATATATAAATCAGGAATAAAATGTCAAGAACTGCTTTTTGGGGCCTTTGCTCCACTTATGCCATTGAAGTTGCAATGAAACTGAAGTAGCGACAGATCTTGTCTTCTGTATAGTGATGTACACCAAAATGTAATGCATTATCAGAAATAAAAGGTAAGGTGGGGACTTGGTTCTATGCATCTGTTGACTGGATTTTGAGATGCAGGTATTGCATTCAAAGGTTGAATTGACTAAATGATTGGAGAGAGAATGACATTTTGATTTGTAACATTACAAGGTATGAAGAACTTTTAACGTGTTTAAAAATATAGATAAGGCAAATTTTAATTTAATGCCAAGGTAGAGCTAAAAGTGAGGAACAATTGAAAATGATCCCATCCGTGGTGAAAATATACAGTCATATACAGTGTCACATACAGTAGGCTATAATGTTACTGCACTCTAAAAAATGCTGGGTTAAAAACAACCCAACTTTGGTTATTTGGCAACCCAGCGCTGGGTAAATATTGGACAGAACACATGCTGGGTTATTTTGACCCAGCTGGTTGGGTTAATGTTTTTACCCAACATGTTGGGTTGTTTTATTTAAGTCAACTATTGTTTAAAAATTATTATATTGCTGCCTTAAAATGGGCTGGAAATTAAAAATCACTCACAGAATAACTAGGCAACAGCAATAATCAAAAGATGGACATTTATTGTTAAGCAAGAACACAAGGACAAAATACAAGACAAACTGAATTTATTTGGGTGAATACAGCATAGTTTACAATATTACATACATTTAAACTCGTTTAACAAGCAATTTAGAAATAAAAAAAATGTAACATTTAAAAGTAGCATTTTAATTTAAGTGTATTCAACCATTCTCTGTAATCACTATTTACCGAAACAGTGCTAATTCGCGTGCCGGTGTGTTGCCGAAATCTGAGCCGGTGAAGGGCTGCTGTTCGCGGGGGAACTGCGAACTTTAGACCACTGCCTCGCGTTTCACTCATAGCTGAAAGATGCCGCGACTGACTCCAAAACCTGCCCATAAACAAACAGAACTGAGCAGGCACGTGCACACATAGACATCAAAGGGGGCTTGAGCACCTGCCCTTTTTCTTCCTCGAGATAAAGTGCCCTTTTTTCTGGGGAGTTTTTTAATTAATTTATTAATTTTTTTTAATAATAAATGAAAATATGTATATTTGTGTGCGTGTGTGTGTGTTTCTGTTTGCGCACAGCTTTCCCTGTCAAACAAATCAAAAAAATCAAAATATCAGGTCGGGTTGGGAAATGTTGAGACTCTGTCGCGTTCCGATGCCTTTCTACCCTCCGCGCAGGCGCAGGCGCAGCACAGCAGTGTAGCACACTCGGCACATGCACATCACAGAGCAAAGAGCCGCAGAAGTGAAGCCCTCCCTCTCTCCCTTTCCAGTAGTGTTTGTCTTGGTGTGGAGGTGAGTGGTGATGAACAACAGACTAAGATACCTGTGCCTCGAATTTACAACTAATTGTAAACTCTCTCCCTTTCCATGACTCATGAGAGCTACCAAGTTAGCTAAAGTTTAGCTAAGGCAATTGGAAGTCTAGTAGGTTAGACCAGTGC
>NW_015656153.1:13723-42930 GCF_001515625.1 Sinocyclocheilus rhinocerous | reverse complement strand
GCAATTATAGTTAATTTGTCTTGCTAACATCCATCCATGACTCATGAGAGCTACCAAGTTAGCTAAAGTTTAGCTAAGGCAATTGGAAGTCTAGTAGGTTAGACCAGTGCACGTTCTTTCGCTGCATTATTCAGTTTATTAAAATGCATTTAAAATGATCACAAAATTCAAGATATGGGGGCATAAATGTATATATTTATATCATTTCATATAGTTAATCTGTAGCACGCGAAGACTGATGTTTTTTCCACCAAAAAGCAGCATGTTTACAAATGTGATATTGATTTTATACAGCAGTTAAATAAACAATAATTTAATATTAAAACACTTACGTTTTAGACACAATATTGACTGTTTTTGCTCTATTTCGGCAACAAATATAATTTCAATTTGCGTCTCTGAGCAACATGATGCTGTTTCGTTCCTGAATGAATGAACCGTTTAAATGATTCGGTTCAGTCGCAATGACTCACTTATTAACAGTGACTTGCTGCCACCTACTGGCAGGTTTAATTTAACATTTAAAGTATCTTTTCATTTTTGTTAAAAAAATAATTTCAAATATCAGTATTTAACGTTTTATGTTTAAAATATCAAAACGGTATTGATGCATTTGTAACTGCAGGTTGAATGCATTCATGTCCTGCATTAAACAGTGTGTAAATGCATCTAAATGCCCCTTCTAATGCAGCTTCTGTGTTTTCTCTGCATTGCAAAGATTAATTTTGTCAATACTGATTTCATTTGCTTGGTAACAGCCCAAATGACTTATTATTCTAATTGACTGATTCAATTTAAGAATTTCACTGAAAAGATGATGTACACTTTTAGAAAAAAGGTTTTATAAAGTAAAAATGCTCATTAAAGGTAAAAATCAATTCAAAACTTATTGGAAAAGATTAATTTCTATCAGTGTGAACTGATCATCACACAGAATATGCAGAATATAAAAAAATGTAGGAGTCAGTGTCCACGGTAGTCCTTAAGATACCAGCACAATAACACACTCAGCAAAATAGCATCTAATTATCGTTATCGATAAAATCCCAGAAAATATTGAGATATATGTAATATTGCACAACCCTAATATATTTAACATTTTGTTTAGAATTTTTTTTTTATAAATATGAGAAGTGCCCTTTTTTCCACTTGAGCCCCTGCCGCTCAAAATGTCCGTCCCTGGTACTGAGATTAGAGAACCAACCCTCTACACACACCTTGGCAATATAATCGCCATTGGCTAGTAAATTTTTTTGTTTACTCGCCAGACTGATATACTATTTTACACACACACGTTGACTTAGCTATCTAAATGGGGACATTACATAGACTTCTATTGTTTTATATACAGATAGTTATACACTTTTTAATCTAAACCCACCCCTACCCCTAACAGAAAACGTTCTGCATTTTTACAATTTCAAAAGTAAATTCAGTCAGCGTGTTTATCGAGTGAAAATCTGTGTTGCACGCCTCTCACACACATACTGGCGTGTAAAATCTAAGAATTTATTAGCCAGTGGCTAATGTTAGACATTATTTAGTCGCCCAGAGTAAGATTTAGTCGCATATGCGAGTGATGTAGAGGGTTGAGAACATATTTTAACATCAAATTAAATTAAACTCAGTATTACAACGAATAAAATCCATTTATTTTGTTTCCATCATGCAAAACGACCGCTGCTGATGCAGCTGACTGACATCTCATCCTTGTATGTTGCATTGCGTAAAATAATATAATTTACAGCACAGTACAGCCTTTATAAATGAAATAAAACATATACAAACTTTTATTTCGGCGGTGGCGGCGCTGAGAACTGCTCTCTCCTGTAGGATGCAAAAAGCCCGCGCATTGACTGTAACTCAGCAGCTGGGTTGTTTCGTCGGAGACAGGCTCAACTCAGCGGTTGGGTAGAAAAATAACCCGCCATTAAAAATTACCCAGCAACTTAGTTACAGAAAAACTACTCAGCACCTGGGTAAAAAAAATATTAAAAACAACCCAAAAAATGATCCAACAAGCTGAACCCAGCATTTAGGATAAAAAAAATAACCCAGCATTTTTTAGAGTGTAGGAAAATAAATCATTGAAATGTTATATTTTAGATACAGCTGACAGGGCCCCGGGCCCTTGAAATGCCAGGGGAATGTGCTGACATCTAAAAAAAAGTAAAAAAAAACAAAACTGTGCTTTCCACAGACTTACTGGAAAATATATATGGTTGCAAAGTTTCAGGCATTACATGATGCCATTTTATATACTGTATAACATTAATATCCCAACCTAGTTAAACCTGATGGACTGTATACATGCATACATATAATTTATTTTTATTGATAACAATATTTTACTGTAAAATTAAATTTATATATAATAGCTATTATATTTGGTTAAAATTACAAACATATTTTAAAGTGCAAAAGCAGAACACCAGGCTCTTTTGGTACATACAAAGTGAGGGTCTTC
This sequence comes from Sinocyclocheilus rhinocerous, assembly GCF_001515625.1. Lineage (NCBI taxonomy): Eukaryota > Metazoa > Chordata > Actinopteri > Cypriniformes > Cyprinidae > Sinocyclocheilus > Sinocyclocheilus rhinocerous. The sequence continues at coordinate 40,463 of NW_015656153.1, read as the reverse complement.
CAGAGAGTACTTTGCAAGCTGAATAGCAGAACCCCCAGACCCTCTGTACTAATATTAATCCCCATAGCCTACTAGCCTATGTAAATTTCCATTTTCTTGCCAAATTGCCCTTGTTGCTTAATGTAGGATAAGAGTCTGCCACTAGAGGCATCAGCCCTGGAGAGGGGCCTTCCGGGATGTGGTATAGGAGCAGGTTTGTAATCACATGTTTAAGAAAGAGAAGAGAGAATAGCATGTGTTTGAAAGTCAAATGTTTAAGCGCCCATATTATGCTCATTTACAAGTTCATGATTTTATTGTTGGGGTCTGCTGAAATACATTTACATTATTTAAAGCTCAAAACACATTTTTATTTGCCTGAAATGCTTTTACTGGGTCTGAAGTCGCATACAGTACCACATTTGGTTAGAAACTTACTTTGTGACTGTTAAAAAAGTGTGTTCCATACAGTTTGAATGAGAATTAGTGAAATTCTGATGTACAACATCCGTCATGTTAACACTGTCATCTTACATACAGTGTCAATTGCATGCATGGCTTCAGTGACATTCACAACTCCTCTCCCATGGCCTCATGGAATAGTAAAGTGTCCACTGGATGCACACTTCAGAATCTCGCCAGAAGTAGTACGACACCTGTGTACTTTTTGCCTGCTGCTTTATGAATACTATGAATTCAAACTACTTGGCTCACATACTGTTTTTCTGCTATATGGAAGTAGGCATATTTTGACAATGGTTATTTCCTGTATCTTCAAAGTCCACCTTTCCGAGAAAGCCCAATCTGTTCTGATTGGTCAGTAGCTTAGAACATGTTGGAAATGTAACACCGCATACCATAATTGGGTTTCAGTTCTCGAAGCTTCATGAACAGTTGTAAACTGTATTAAACATATGGTAGTGTTGGCATTGGAAGTCCACACATTGCTTTTTTGCCCTTGCAGCTAAAAACATCTCCTTCATACAGCAAAATCACTTACCCAGTTGTTCTTTAAGGGCAGGCATTATGCATATATGTAGCTTTGTGACATAGACAAGTCACAGAAATAATGGTAGGACTACAAACAAGCCATTTCAGGCAAGTGCTTTCTGTTAACTCCCTTTGAGGTGAACTTTGTGCTTTGTAACTTTGCAGACTGTTTACCTGCATAAACAGTTATATTACACACTAAAGGAAAGATAACATAAAAAAAAACTATAGGTGCTTTTTAATGTCAATATATGCTAAATTTGTAGTCAATATGTACTGCATACGGAGGATTGAGGCCCTCATTGACCTGCAAAAATGCACCTACAGTTAAACACAAAGTAGGAACATGATAACCAACGTCATCTCATCAATGATTTATGATATCCAGAGAAAATGAAACTTTTTTTTTTTTGTTAGCTCTTGGTTCATTTCAGAAAGCTTCATGATTGCTGCTGAAAATGATTGTTCTAGTCTGCCCTCAATGTCATTACACAGTGTTACATCTCTGCTGTCGTCCCTTTGAGTGCTCTGCACTTATAGTGAACCAGTGCCTGTTTGAGATGAAGGAAATGGAGCTATTAAAAATGAATAGGAGTTCCTGAAGAAGATCCTTAAAATATATGGTCAGTTCTGTAGCCAAGAGAACTCTGGACATCATGTCCGCTTAGTGCTTCACAAAATAGCTGCCACACGCACATATTCTCTCCGTGTTCATCGCCGAAAAGGCTTCTGCAATTAAATCAAAGCCCAATAATTCTTTCAGAACACTGTGTATTCGTGTCAGGAATAAGTAACCTATTAAAAATGTACTGATGACTAAACGCTTGTAAATGAACGTCCTTGCTAAGTCCTCCACAGATGGATTGATACGTGCAAGAACAAATAAATCAAACCGCAGTGAAGCAATTCCCAGCAGTGACCAGCATATCCCGTAGTGTTTCTTACTGTGCCCTTATTTGTCACCGATGACATGAGCTCATTTTTTACTTTTCGAAACATTGCTGCACTACTGCAATGTAGCTGTAGCATGAGAACTTTTTTATTAACATGTGGCTCTGTGCTTATCACTACAAGCCATTACTCTTTCTTCATATTTGCCTGACTGTCACCGCACGGTTAGACCAACCCTTCTTTTTCCTCCTGACAGGAAATGAAACTCAGGGAAGGCTGAACTTTACTTGACCTCACCATCTGTCTCCATGGTGATGAATTTGTACCCTACCATGGTAACTGAGTTTTCTCAGCGTATGGTAGTCTTGGGCTGATCCAGAATCGAGATTTACAATTCTGTATATTTTCCGGTTCAGTGTCTCATCTGGTGGAAAAACTCACACCTGCTCCTGATGTTCCTCCTTCTGCCAGCAGGGGCTTACTGCATCATGCTAACTAACTGAATATAATGCTTGCATATTGAAGAGGATACCAAACAGTCCTGGATGAGAAATGCATCATTTCAGCCCTGGAAGGAAAGATTTTTAATGCCCCTCCTTGGAAAAATGCAACTAAACAGCACTGCCAGTCAACTGTTTAATTGGAAACCTTTGCAGACAAGTCGAGTCATCGTGATGTTGGTGTATGACATCTCATGAACATGGTGGCACCGACGTAAATGTAAACAGGAAATGATAAAACACTTGCAATTATTTATTTTATTACGATAGGACTGTATTTAGACAGAAAGTGAAGTGAGAGAGAGAGGGGTGACGGTATTGGGAAAAGTCCGCAAGCCGGGACTTGAACTCGGGACGCCCAAAGCGCAGCCGCGTTATATGTCAGTGCGCTGCTCATGAGGCTACTGGTGCCAACATGAGCAATTGTTATTGCTATTCAGTATATTTTTGTTTTTATTTAAATGTTAAAAATTTAAAACAAATAAATAAATACATAAATTACTATTGCAGAACTATTGCACTGTAAAATAAGAAGCTGAGTATTTTCTACTACTACGAATACTATTATTATTCAAAATATTAAAAAAAAATGTAAACAAAAAATAAACAAATAAATGAATAAATATGACTTTTTATATAATACTATTGTACTGTAAAATAAAAAGCTGAGTTTAGTAACAATAATAATATTATTACTACTACTACTACTAATTATTATTATATTTATTATAAAGAAATATAATACTACTGTACTGTAAAATAAGAAGCTGAGTATTATTATTAAATAATTAATATTGTTGTTATTATTCAAAATATGTTTATTATTTTATAAAAAATAATAAACAATAAAAATGTATTACTGTTACAATAATACTATTGAACTGTAAAATAAAAAGCTGAGTATTTAGCAATAATACGTTTCATTATTATTCAAAATTATTATTTTATTATTGTTTAAATTTTTTAATTAAACAAATCAATAAAGTAAAATATTATTATTGTACTGCAAAATAAACAGCTGAGTGTTTAATAATAATAATAATAATACGAAATTATAGTGTAAAAATTATACATGACTTTGACCACACAAATGACTTTGAATGTAGAGAATGGGGAAGCATTAGACAAGGAAGACAGGTGTGTGGGCACATGGTGGACCAGGACCTGATTGTGTTAAGACCAGAGATGAAACTGGAGATTTGCATAGGAGCCTGCCAAGAACAAAGCCAATATGCCAAGAAACAGAAAATTCTGTTGACACACACACACATACACATAAACAGTATCACAGTACTTCTGTCGGCAACAACACTATGAGTTCTCACAGGCGGCCAGCCACCGCGGTGATCAAAGGAGCCTATCAAAAGACAACGTCAGGCAGAACTGACTCCAGGATATTTAGACAAGACTAATCATATTCAAACACTCTGCAAATATTTCTAAGCTTCTACAGATTTGAGAATTGGTCCTCTGTTTGGTTAGATACAGTAAACCAATAGCCTACTGCTCCGTAAGGCTCTTGCATAATTCAGACTAGCGCTTTATCTTCATATCTCAAGGCTGCTTCACGCATCGGCAAACTTTGAGATAATCTCTCAATCAAAACTCAGCCTTATGCTTCATAAAGTATATTCTTACTATAATCAGGTCAACATGAAATAAGGATCAGTCAGTCAGGCATTCAGTATGGAGATGTAACTACTTGTGAGCATATGTGAGCAATGTCTTGTAGACATTACAGTAAAAATATGATAATGAAGCAGTGTCACACGCTAGATTGCTATTCAGAATATCAGCATATATAAACAACAATAAACAAAATATTTACAGTAATATGAAATAAAGTTTAATTTTAAACAATATTGCCACCAACATTTAAAATTTTTGCCTAATGGTTAGAGAGTCGGACTCGTAACCCAAAGGTTGCGAGTTTGAGCCTCGTACCGGCAGGGATTGTAGGTGGGGGGAGTGAATGTACAGCGCTCTCTCCCACCTTCAATACCACGACTGAGGTGCCCTTGAGCAAGGCACTGAACCCCAACTGCTCCCCGGGCGCCGCAGCAAAAATGGCTGCCCACTGCTCCGGGTGTGTGTTCACGGTGTGTGTGTGTTCACTGCTGTGTGTGTGCACTTTGGATGGGTTAAATGCAGAGCACTAATTCCTAGTATGGGTCACCATGCTTGGCCACATGTCACGTCACTTCACTTCACTTCACTTTAAAGTAGTTTCGCTCATGAATTAATCAGTATTTTAAACAAATTGGTTGGGTAAATGATTCAATGACTCACTCACAGTTGCAGTTTCCAAAATGAATCACGGTTTTTGAACGAATCAGGTTGATTGAATGATTCAACGATTAAAGACACTTGTGGTGTAACCTACAAGAATCACTGAAAACAGAATACCAGTCTGTCTGGATTGTGCAAAAACAGAAAAGTGATACAAACAGTGAAAAGTTCCAGTGCTGTTGGAACCTCGCCCAGCCTCGCACTGTTGACTTAAAGGTGGGGTAAGCGATTTCTCAAAAACGCTTTAGTGTCTGCGCCGCAACAGCTAAAGTCTGTCTAGTTAGTACACTGGACACGACAAAGCAACCGTTGAAAATCATTTGAAAGTTGTTCTATAGTATTTTGTCACGCCGCGCCACTCCCGTTCGGTGTAGACACGGTGTAACATGAATGAATTAATAATAATTAATTCCCTTACAACTGAGTTAAAATTACTTACAGTTACGTACGTATGTGTGGGGCGGAGCTATCAAAATAGGGGCGAGACCCTTTTGGGGTAGGGGCATGTTTGTTTTGGTGATTTCAAATGTCAACATTGGCTACCAGAAATCGCTTACCCCACCTTTAAAGGCCTGGATACAAAGTGAAAAGGTTTTTTCTATTATCAAAAAATTACAACAGAGTGTAATCCAGGACTAAGTTTAATCAGAGTCTTGGAAAACAGCCCTAAGTATAATTTCAGAAGGTGAAATTTTAATTTCATGCTAGTGGCTGTTGAAATAATGCAATAAGAGGATTCTGATAAAAGCAGAATACAAGCTAGTGGCAATGTTTGCACACGTGTTATAATTTAAATTGATATTAGTTTCATTCAAGCAATAGGAAATAATCATAAGGGAAGCCTTATTCTTAGAATGTCTGTAAGGCAGAAGCCTGATATGATGTATACGGTGAGGAAAGCAATAAACATAAAAGGAAAAATTCACGGAAAGCCTTAATGAAGTTTCCAAAACATGACGGAAATGCATTCTTTTTCATGTGAGTGACTGGGGAAGAAAAAAAGAGAAGGCCGTGTTTAATATTCCAGGAATGAATCTATGACTTCACACCTCTCCTTCCGCTCTGCTGAGCGCCCATTTCTTATTATGCATATCATTTTGCATCTGAATCCACTGCCTTTATTAGTATCCTGGGGATAGGACACGCACAGAAAATCCTCATACCCAACCTAACCCAACATCAGCTCCGAAATAGATCTCAGAACTCACCGGGGCAGCGATACCTATACACCTGCCATGAATATTTTTATAAGAAGCACTGCGATTAATTTACTCCTCCTTAGAAACAGGAGCTTAGTATAATCTGCTGAAAATGAATGCTTATGGCTGCTTTCATCGGTTAATAAAACTAATTATGAAAGCTATGATAATACCATGGCAAAATTACAGCTTTAATGGTCCATTAGGTTGATCGGTCGCCCCCTAATATCACTGTTGGTTCAGGGTCATAACGCAGCCCTCTGCACTCATTAACATGCACTAAAATGAACTATAAAGCACCATCAAACAACGTGCAAAAATATTTCACATACGATACTTTTTTTGTTTTTGTCAAGGTCTAAACCCCCCTAACAGCTGCTGCAATGACAAAATAGTTACAAAACATCAGATTTGGGCAGCTATGTAATCCATCTAGTCCTCTGGCACTCAGTTCAGACCCTGAAGCCAGTGTAGATGTTTGTCTTTGCCTCTGCCACAGTATGCACGGTTCATTTACTGCCAATAACCGTGCACATAATCTCACCTAGCATGCGCAGGGAGCAGCTCCATCCTTCTAACATGGCATATAATGATTTTAGCATGTGACAGTGATCCATACTGAGGTAAATTTATGGATCTTACTGTAGGCATACTGTCTGCATATTCATTTTATTGTGTGCTGGGGAGATAATTGGCCATTGACTGTGCATATACCATACAGAGTGTGCAAAGTAAATAGCAATGCTGGACTAAGCAATGCGGTAAACTCACAGGTAAAACAGGCACATTCTCTCTTTTTTTTTTTACTGTATTATTGCTCATTCTCATTTCACACTGAATCTAACAGGCTTTTCTGGGTGTCTCGTCTAACTAACTAGACAGCTGTGTTAATTTAGTATTATTTATATAGCATCATGGATTTACTATTATTTTTTAAATTAGCTTTTATTTTTTATATTTTCAGTTTTCATTTCCATTTTAATTTTAGTAATTTTGTTTCAGTAAAAATGTGCTCTTGTTTTTATTCATTTCTTAATAGCTCTTTATAGTTTTATTTCTATTTCAGTTTTATTTTAGTTTCAGTCATTTTAGTACTTCAACTCAAATCTCAGTTCAGTTAGTTGAAAAGGCAGCATTTAACAGTTTAAGTTTTTAATCTAATATTTATATTTTATTACAGATTTATTTCAATTACCGAAAATCATTTTTTAATTGCTTTAGTTATAGTTAATTATTACAACACTGCTAGAAAGATCAATCTCTTATTGCTATATTGGATTGGATATTATACATAGTTAGGTCCATATATATTTGGACATAAGCTCAATTTTTGTTATTTTAGCTGTTTACCAAAACATGTTCAAGTTACAGTTACATAATGAATATGTGTGTAAACTCTCAGCTAATTTCAGGGTATTCACATCAAAATTGGAGGAAGGATTTAGATTTAGATTAGATTTAAATTTTATTACAATTTATTATGTAGACTCCCATTTTTCAAAGGACCAAAAATTATTGGACAGTTGACACAAAAGTTGTTCTGTGGACAGGTGTGGGCTATTCCTTTGTTAGTTCTTAATCAGTTAAGCTGGTAAAAGGTCTTGAGTTGGTTCTATGTGTGGTATTTTCATTTGGAACCTGCTGCTGTGCACCCGCAACATGCAGTCAAAGGAGCTCTCCATGCAAGTGAAACAGGCCATTGGTAGGCTTCAAAAACAAAACAAATCCATCAGAGAGATAACAGGAACATTAGGAGTGGCCAAATCAACAAGGAAGAACACATTGGTGAGCTTAGCAACATAAAAAGGCCTGGCAAGCCATTGAAGACAACAGTGGTGGATGAATCCAGGAACCTATCCATGGCCAAAAAAAAGAAGAAGCCTTTCACAACATCCAGCCAAGTGAAGAAAACTCTCCAGGAGGTAGGCGTTACATTGTTAAAGTCCACAGTCAAGAGAGGACTTCACGAGAGCAAATACAGTGAGTTCACCACAAGGTGCAAACCAGTCATAAGCCTCAAGAATAGTACGGCCAGATTAGACTTTGACAAAACCATGTTAAAAAGCCAAACCAGTTCTGTAAAAACATTTTTTGGATGGATAAAACTAGTACCATAATAACATGAAGAAAAAAATATGGAGAAATTTGGAACAGCTCATGATCCAAAGGATGCAACATCATCTGTAAAACATGGTGGAGGCAATGTAATGGCATAGACATGCATGACTTCCAGTGGCACTGGGTCATGGGTGTTTACTGTTGATGTGACAGAAGAGAGAAGAAGCCAGAAGACAGAAGGGTATATGGATATACTGTGTGCCCACATTCAACCAAATGCAGAAGTTGATTGTACAGTGCTTCACAGTACAGATAGACAATGACCCAAAACATACAGCAAAAGCAACCCAGGAGTTTTTGCAGGTATAAAAGTGGAATGTTCAGCAATGGCCAAGTCGATTGCCTGATCTCAAATGTACTTCACTTGCTGAAGATAAAACTAAAGGCAGAAAGACCCACAAACAAACAACAATCGAAGACAAGCTTGTTTAGGTGTGTTTGATTAGCATTGGAGCTAAACTCAGCAGGGAAATGGACCTTGAGGGCCCCCAATACTGAGCATTTTGCATTCACTTTAATCAAACACACCTGATTCAGGTCATCAGCTCATTAGTAGAGATCCAAGCCTTAAAATGGGTGTGTCAGACAAAGGAGACATGTAAATTGTGCAGTGTTGGGGTCTCCAGGAACGTGGTTATGAAACAATAATATAAATGATCTATTAGGCTAATAAATTAGCAGATAAAGACAGCCATGAACATGTTTATAGGTCTCAAATCGCAAGACTTTTTGGATGCTGGGGTCTCGTGCAACCAACTGTCCCTAATAACATTACTGACATTTCATGCTTTAGCCAATTAGACAAGATAATTGCTTTAGTAAATCAGTCCCTGGGATTTTATTCCCAGTTCTGTTTGCTGTCACAAGCTCCTCATACATTATTCAATTGCAGAATTTGAGGCTTGCCTCTCAGCAGTATTCAGGAATGTTCAAAGTTATACATTGTAGGTCTGAGGTCTTTATTTCATCTGGAAATCCATCAGACTGATAGTGAATTAAAATACATAAAATTCCTCGAATGCCATGGACCCAAGTTTTAAATCCAGACCACAGTGATTTAGCTGAGCTGAGCACATTCAATCCATCTTAAGTGAAGTTCAGTCATAGAAGTACAATATTCACATTTTAAAAGACTGATTCCTTAGAAGCCGAAGCAGTTCTGTAGATTTATTTAGTTTTGCTGCAGGCTTAAGTCAGACTCACTCAAAATGATCTGGGATTATGATTACATGTTTCTATCCTACCTTTACTTCTCTCTCTATTGTTCACGCTCTCGCTGTCTCTCTCATGAAATCAATTTTACACACATCCTGCCCAGCAATTAATCGAACTTCATGATATTTATGGTACAGCAGATTTATCCTGCATACAGTCTGTCTTTGCCTGATAAGAAGAATGGATAACAGGTACTTTCACAACAGCTTAGCGATATGTCAAGAACAACCCCAATAACAATGGAAGACATGCAATGGACTTTTAATAACATTAACAAATGTTAAGATGTTGAATGATCCTTAGCATATTATTTTTTTTAAATTAAGGTATTTTTTGTATGTTATATACAAAAATAAACTAGAGACAAGTATTAAAAAAAATCCCAAAGGCCGTCTATAAATGACCTATCTCAATAAAAAATGAAAAATAATGGATTCTAATTATTAAATGGGTTATTAAGAAATGGGCAATGAACCTGGAAGTCGTTCTCAAAGATTTTCTGGAAGAATTTTGAGACATTTTGATTCAAAGAAAAACATTTATTTTATAACATTATATAAATAACATTAACATTTATGAAGTTTATTTATGTCATATAAACTGAGAATTTGTAGTTTGTAAAACTTCTAAAAGATGTCATTAGGAATGTCACATTTTTGCTTCATATATATGTATTCATATTTAAATATACATGAACTACTGAACTGTTCAGCGTTTTATACTTGTTAATGACATATAAATGAAAGATGCTCTAATTGTTTTCACATTTTGCTATCATAACACCAGTGATTAATTTTTGATGTCATCTGTGTTCACACAGCTGGACACCTTGGATAAATTCATTCACTATATGTGGGTGTCTGAATCCATATGCTATTAAAATCTGTTCATCTTTGAATGCAAACACCATTTTGCATAAACCAACTGCTTTTTCACTTTACATACAAAGGACACTTTATACACCTTTATACCACAACAACACTAGCGGTACTTCATGGGGAAAAAACCAAAAAACAAATACAAAGTTCAAGTGGATGAGTGCCAACTGTCAGTGAGGTTAATGTGGTATCTGTTCTCCTCTGTGCTCAGTGTGACAATGTGCTGATTGTAATTGCTGAGCACTAATAACAAGGAGGTGCGGCTGTGACTGTAGCACTAATTAACTCTCTGATACAGATTACAGAGGGAGAGGAGAGATGAAAACCCGCGCCTTCCTCTCGACCCCACAAAGCAACTTCTAAAACATTTGATACTGGTAGTTAATAACTCAGGTACACAGGTGGACCACATTATATCATGTCTCAATGGATACTTGATCTCAATCTATATTCACTGAATAAGTCACTGAATTGTTCACTCAACCAATTCTTTTAAAACACTAAAGCTGTGTCAGAAATCACACTACATTTGGATAAAAACCTACTTTGCATCTGATAAAAAATAATGTCCTATATAGTATGAATGAGTGTAGCATGAATGAAATACGAACATATTACATCTGCCACGTTGTCACTGTCATGTGACTTATAGCACCATTGGCGCTGCTTCATTGCCATGCACAACTCCTCTCCCATGGCCTCATGGGATGGTAAAGTGTTCATCTGATGCGCACTTCAGAATCTCGTCATAAGTAGTAGGTGATCTGGATACTTTCCGACCAACTTTATGAATACTATGAATTTGGAGATGCAGCATTACAGCAATCATGCACTGTTTTTCAACTATGGATTAGTAGGCAAGTAGGCATATTCAGCCACAGGGTCATGCTTTATGGGTGAAACATTGAATCATTCACTGAACCAATTTATTCAACAACACTGATTCATTCAGAAAAAAAAACACTACTGTGTGTTGCTCAGAGATGCAGAGGTTCGATTTGACTTGGATGAGCTAGAAATACTGTGTATAAAATGTAAGTTAGCCAACATTAACTTCCCATTTCTTTAGCTATTGTAAAAAAATAAATAAGCAAGTTAATCACAGCTGTTCTGATTCCCTTGATTAATTCAGATCAACAACACAACTGCGAGTGTGATATTGCTTAACTATGTCAAGTATGATTCATTACTATAATGATTGCTGATGAATGTAAACAAACATGGTCTCACAGAACAACCCCACTATGCATAGAAAGAATAATGATAATTTAGGGAGAATAATATTCTGTTCCACTCTTCTAGAAATTATTCTACTGACAAAATGTGACCCTGGACCACAAAACCAGTCATAAGGGTCAATTTTTTCGAAATTGAGATTTATACATCATCTGAAAGCTGATTGATGTATGGTCTGTTAGGATAAAAATTAAGTTTTGATATATTTATGGTAGGAAATTTACAAAATATCTTCATGGAACATGATCTTTACTTAATGTCCTAATGATTTTTGGCATAAAAGAAAAATCAATAATTTTGACCCATACAATGTATTTTTGGCTATTGCTACAAATATACCCCAGCGACTTAAGACTGGTTTTGTGGTCCAGGGTCACAAATAATTAGCTACTTGTGATCTCAGCATTACATACGCTTTTATTCTTTTGTACGCTATTGTGAACCCATGCTGCCATTTTGCTTAATTTTCTGGGGCACTCTGGATGAGCTTCAGCTGTTCATTTAAAATAATAGAGCCACAAAAACTTTCCCCCAAGCTCAGATGATCTTTCGCATGAATTAGGCATGTGGGCTGTACCTGAACGAGCTTCTGTCACAATGCAAATGTTAGCTTTGCATTCCACAGACTCCAGATCAACCATCAATGGAAATTATATTTCAGAATGTACCCCAAGTGAAGCTCCCATTACGTACTAGTTTGAAACCACAATTCTCACCCCTGATAGTAGAAGAGCTCATTAAAAATGAATGTGTGCTTCTTTAATTTGTAATCCAAAGCCGAGAAAGGTTCCACAACACTGAGCCTCGAGACATTTATGTGGGTGTGGGCTTGGTGTTGTAGAAATCAAATTGTCCCTTGCGATGTCATTATGTGACAAGCCGAAGCTCTTAGTCCACAAGGGTCAGTCTGTCCGTTGTCAGGGGAATACGCTCAATCTCACTCAATGAAGCTGTTCGTTCACTCGTTAAATCTAATTTAAGGACCCGTAATTATGTTCTAACAGACCAGGCAGAAGAATAACTCCACAAAATTGCCTAAAATAAGCCATATTTTTCCAAGCCACATTTTAAAAGAAATGAGATGACTAAGCTCTATACAAACGATATAGAGTCCCATTTAGTCAATCATGTCGTTTAGGCCAATATTGACGTTGGTTCTTATTGAAAGTGTGTATTCAGGGATGGTATGGTCTCCTTGTCAGGGGATTTCATTCATTTTCAAAGGTGTTTGTACATTTGGATATGTACAACAGACTGACAGTGTTTCCTTTTACAACTTTAGAGATTCTAGTCTGAGATTTCTAGTCTGAACCAAAATTGCTTGAACCTTTGTGAGATGATCGTCATACGTAGCGAAGTTACTCAATTTCACAGCAGGCTTCTTGTTTATTATTAAATGACGGAAAAGTGTTGTCCCCAAAGGAAAAATACCTTTTTTAATGGCAAATTTATTTCTAAATGAAATGTAGATGTGAGCAATGCAAAATAAAGTCATTTGCATTTGTTATGTGGATGAATTTAATTATCATCAAAGCTCAACGAATATGGAAATAAGTCTGTGTGTGTTCTTGAGAAGCCACACAGAACAGAATGAAACTGGTATTATATCAAATGAGGTAAATGCATTTACTGCATTAAATAAATGTGATGGGGTTAATTAACCTCAATTGCTATAAATAAAATTAATTCCATACATTCAATATTATATGAAGCTAAAGGGATTCATAAACATTCTACCTCTCTGAAGTTGCACATATACAAACGCATTTATGTTTAAGTACTGCCATTATGTTGATACTGTACAATTCAGTGTCTATGCAAAAACGCATGTGTGAAAGAACCACACTTTACATTAGTATAAATACTAATAGTAATAGTAATAGTATAAATACATTAGTATAAATACTAACGTCATCATGTTATCTTTTGCGGCCAAATGCTATAATTTTGCATATTTTATGTGCCTACCTAATTGTTTTTTGCTATGGCATTATGAAACAACAGATCCACTGTAAGAGTCTAATGAATGTCTTGTTATATGTTTCATGATTTTTTTTGTACAAATGTAAAGTAGGACTCTGTTTGTGCCTCAGGCTATATTCTGACTACAACAGGAAAGAAACATAAACTCTTCTCTCAAGCAATTACATAAAGAATGAAATTTAAAAATGGCTATAAATTATTTATCATAATTTACCACAAATGACTTAATCTACTCCACATCAAAAATAAAAAGCTAAACTGGGCAATTTAAAACTCCCAAGTAACCACTGGGAACAATCAATTACATCTATTGTCTTTCACTGTCAGAAAGGACAAACACTTCACCACTGCATTCCAAACAGCATGAGCATTTACATTTTCCTCTGATTTGCTGTGTGTGGTGACAAAAGGACATTTGACAGCATTGAAACTCTCTCCAGGACTCCTGCTTTTACAGCAAAGCCTCCTCATGTGGCGAGATCTGTTAGATGGCAAAGCTGTCATGTCTTGCCAACACGCCTCAGTGCTTTGTTTTTGTATCTTCTCCAAGCAGAGTTACAACCCACAGAACAGAGAGAGTTATGTTAAACAGATGTATAGCTGATACATAGTTTATGGCTAGGTTGACACGGTTCCCGTCGCTTCTGTTCTGTGGATGCTCTGACAGACTATTTACTGGCAGTGTTGGAAAGCTGCTTTAAAACTGTAAAATGTCATACTACAAGCTAGTTATAATTTAAGAAGTTAATACGACAGTCAAGTTATGCTTTTCAAAAGACAGTTAGCTACACTACAAACATTAAGTAGCTAACTAAATTAAAACAATTTAAGGAGCTAATATTTGATTGCAAAGCAGTATTTTTTTCTGGCTCAATAACAATGCTGTTTTTTTTTATGAATTCATCTTGATGGCGACAGAATCAAACTTTATCAGATACATTTGCAGTAAGAAAGATACCGACTTTTTGAATCAAAGTGTTTTTAACTGTCAGATGTTCTGTTATAAAAGCTCTCCAGCTCGAAAGACAAAGTGACATTAATCATGATGATTTTGTTTGGCATTAAGACACATTGGAGAAGGTCCCTACTGTATTATTAAATGTGATTGTAATTGCTTTTGATAGTGGAAGGTCAGTCCCTGCTTTTTAAAATCAGCTTCACTGTGTCAGAGTCAGTGGCTTTTGTCACTCTCACTGTATTAAAGATAGAGTTTTTACTGTTTAATGACTTTCTTGGTAAAAGTCAGTCAGCTAAATCCAGACACACCCTCTAATCAGAGACTCAGTGCTGCACAGATAGGATGCATTTTAAGTCAACCCCACTTATTTCAGAGGGTTTTGCACATAATTATTGAATCCATTATTTGTCATTTTAGATAAAGCTGTGTGATTGACAACTCAGGTTTGAAAGGAGGATGGTGAAGCTTAGCGGTTAAAGATCTGGTTTAGTCAAAAGATTGTATAGGTTCAAACGCCTACTATCACCTCTGTGCCCTTGAACAAGGCACTTAATTCTGAGTTGCTGTGAATAATTCAACTAAAGAACAAATTAGTTGGGGCTGGGTATAAATGTCGATCTTCATTTGGGCGTTCTTAAAATCTCATGTCAAATCTTTTACTCTGTGCTAGTATTTCTGCACCTTCGATGATGAATCTACAGCATAAGATAACCATGAAATAATGACAAGAAAGCATGTCTTTTTATTGATCTGTCCTCACAAGCTGCACACAATAATATATGGCCACAACCAGTGCAGTCTGCTTTATGACCAAATTATTCCTTTAAACTGATTTTTCCTAGTGAACCAAAAACATACAGCATAACCAGTTCAGAATGATTTACCAACAAATAGATTATTTTAAATAGCTTCTTTTAGGTCAGCCAAAACCATCACAGCTTGACCAGTGCAGTCAGATTCACAAACAATTGGTTCTTTTAAATGATTCTTTTTAGTGAATCAAAAACATACAGCATGACCAGTGCAGTCCGGTTTACAAACAAATAATTATTACAAACTGATTCTTGTTAGTGAGTCAACAACATACAGTACGTCAGTGCAGTAAGACTGTCAAACAAACAATTATTTTAAATGATTCTTTTTAGTGAATCAAAAACATACAGCATGACCAGTGCAGTCCGATTTACAAACAAATAATTCTTTCAAACCGATTTGTTAGTGAGTCAACAACATACAGTATGTCAGTGCAGTAAGACTTTCAAACAAACAATTATTTTAAATGATTCTTTTTATTAAACGAAAAACAGACAGCGTGACCAGTGCAGTCCGATTCACAAACAAATTACTCAATTATTATGAATCGGTCCTTGTATTGAGTCTTTCAAAATGACTTTTTCACAGGAGTTTATAACTGAAACATTTACAAGTTTATATTTTATAAATGTTATAATTATATTATATAATAATTAATGGGTGTACAGCAATACACAATAAAGCGCTCTATAAATGCATCATTCATCATCATCATCATCATCATCATCAAATGAATCAGAATCTAATCAATCGGAATCAAGTGATTGTCATTCGGAATCGAACCATAAAACCATACCCAGGCCTACAAATGAAAGTGCAATTAAATGTATCCAAGAAGACTGGTGGAGAAAAAAAAACAGGCATGTAACACTGCTCATGCCATACAGTTCAGCTGCAAGCTTTTACCAAGTGTAAATGAGTCCCTAGAGTGTAAATATCTCAGCTCTGCTTCCATTACTGCTATTATATGAGTACTTTTTAGCCATACAGAGAAAGGACCGTGAGAATCGAGTAATGCCTTGTTAACAATGAAATTTAGGACTTGAGAACATCTCAAAGAGACTTGCAATTATATGGTGCATGCCATCGAATTTAATTAACAAGACTAGAAACATTTTACTGCCAAAACTACAGACCTGACAGGCAGATTCCTTTTTGTTTCTGGAACGTGTCTTTAGCAAAGGGCACTTGGACTGATTTGGTAAATGCAAATATGCTGGTTAGTTGAGGACAGTGGGTCTGCCCTCTATGTATGGATTCTTCCCTGGATGCCTCCAAGGAATAACGCATTCTGGTGATAACAAGTGAAGGTTAACGATTAAAGTGTGGTCAATTGTGCAGTCACCATCTGTGTCTAACTAGGCATGCAATCTCTGTTATCATTGTGAAAGATCAGGGTGTGTGTGTTTAGACACGCAAGGTAACAGGAGATTACTGAAGGTAGGGTGCAGCAACGCTTCAGTAGATGCAAATAGTCTAAATCTGAACAAGACACCTGCTTTGTTTTTATACTCACCACTACACACGCACACACAGATGCCCGCACACATGCTGCCAAGAGAGCTGTGCTGACACCGTAAAGCCTGAGAAAAGGTTTAAACAACCACCAGTGATGCTGTTAATCACAGTCAATCTCCTGTGCACCACGCTTCACAAAGCCTGAAGAACATCCAGTGTCCTCAGTCCCTCGGCACTCGTAACATCTGCCTATACCCCCCTATAGCACTCATGAGATGAACACAGTACATACTCCTCACCCTACTCTATACAGGGTTCGTACACATTTTTACCAATAAAATTCCATGACTTTTCCAGGTTTTTCATGACCGTACGAACCCTGTCTATAATAGCAACCTTTGTTCATTCTTCCTTAAAATGTAGAATTACTAAACGATTTGTGGAAACATCCTTTCAGCCGAGGTTGATTCATCCTGACAGCGTGCTCTGGAGAAATCTATTATTTCCATCATGTAGGTGCAGTCATACCCAGTATTTGCATAAATAAAGAGCCCTGAAGTGTGAAACCACATTGAATATATAAGAAAACTTGGAACAGTGATGAAACTTCCCAGGAGTGGCTGGCCTACCAAAATTACTCCAAGAGTGCAACGACGTCTCATCCAGGAGGTCATAAAAGAACATCTGAAGAACTGCAGGCCTCATGTCAAACATGGTGGTGGTAGTGTGATGGTCTGGGGCTGCTTTGCAGCTTCAGGACCTGGACGACTTGCCGTAATTGATGGAACCATGAATTCTGCTCTCTATCAGAAAATCCTGAAGGAGAATGTCAAGCGCACTTGGGTTATGCAGCAGGACAATGATCCCAAACACACCAGCATGTCCACCTCTGAATGGCTCAAGAAAAACAAAATTAAGTTTTTCTATTATATATATATATAATATACTGTATGTATATATATATGAAGAGTTGATGCAAAAGCCTCTAAGTAAAAGAGAGATGCAATAGCCTTTAAGTGCTGTTTGAAATTTTCTTCTAAAATGATCATTTTTCTCAGGCTCCTATGTTTATGTTCAGTTATTTGACTGTAATGGCGATGAAAAGAACCTATCCATTGCCATAATTTCAGTTTTTCTACTTCAAAATTTCACATCTAATTCAGTGTGTTAATGGCTTTTTAAAATAGTTAAATTTACTAACAATTTCTGAATGAAAATTGTTTCTACACTATTTTCTTCAGGGTAGGTAAGTTTTAGGATTAAAATAAATAATACATTATTTTGCGCACTATTTCAGCTGTCAAAAAATGTGTTGGGTCTTTTGTAACTCTTCTGAAATACAGATTCAAAATACTGTATAATTTAAACTTCTAAATAAACATTTAGCTTTTTTGTTTTTAAATTGTACTTGTAGGCAAAAGGAGAAAATACCAAATACAAATATACATATGTAAATCCAAGTTTTTCACCAAATTCTAATGCTGAAAATCTACAGCAACACAGCAAAAGTTATATTTTAACCTGTTTGCATTATGAATGTGACAAGATAAAAAGGAAGGCCAGGAAGCACAACTTTTTATTAAACTGTCCTCAAAAGCTGCACACAAAAACATACAGAACAACCTGCAGAATCAGATTGATGAACAAATGACTTTTAAACAATTGTTTTTAGTGAATCAAAACCATACAGCATTAACAGTGTAGTCTTATTCACAAATGATTCTTTTAAACCAATTCTTTTTAGTGAATCAAAAACTTACAGCACGATCAATGTAGTCCGATTCACAAACAAAGGAATTAAATGACTCAATTAAAACGACTTGCATACTCTTTAACTCTTTTTGAGCAAAATGGATAGTTCACACTTTACAGTTGCATTTGAAAAGTACATTTGCAATTAAATACAAATTTGTATTTAATAAAAAAAAGGAAAAAGAAGCATTTTCCCTTATAGCACTTACATTGTGGCTCCATCTGTAGATAATATAAAAGAAGAAATATTCCAGGGTGTGATTTTAATTATAATGCTCATTACTTTTCATACCTATTTGTACTAGAAGTATGGAAATGAGGTGACCTAAAGGATGGTGAGAAAATTCTTGGAGATTGTTTGATTATTATTCAGTCAGAATATATATGCAGTGGCTCATACAGTATACATAGTTGAAGTCTTGAAGGAATATGCATGAACATTATGAAATTAATGAGCAGAAGGTGATCTGTTTCTGTAACAATAAGAGGAAGCCCAGCGGCCTTCAGCGAGAGCTGAGCCAATGGGGATCAAGCAGTGAAAATGACTCTTAGCTGCGGCACGAAAAGAAAGCAGGAGGATGTGCTCACAGCATCAAGGATTTTCTCCTCTCTCCTTTCACTCCTCTGATTAGCCCTGCTCAGTAATATAGGCTAGAGCTCAGTGGTGCATCTCAGCAAACATCTCAGCTGTCTCTCTCACTGTTTCTTTCCTTCAATGTGTAACTGCAACACTCATTTCAAATGTAGTGGAGTAAAGAGTACAGATACTCATTCAAAAATGTAGTGAAGTAAAGAGTAAAAGTTGCTAATATCTTTGATACTCGGTACAACTACAAAGTACCCGAAAAGATACTCAAGTACAGTATCTAATTACATTTACTCCAATACTTTACACCTCTGTTCATATCCAGACTCACACCTCAGGGCATGTTCAGATCAGCGTTAAAACAGCCAGAAGAGAAAATTATTTCCTTATGTTGTTCTATTGCTAGTTGTTGACACCTTTGAATTTGATTTAGACTTCTATGCAGAGAAAAATCACTCTTGACAGACAAATTGAACCATAATATATGTAGCTCATAGCGCTATGAGGTAGGCCTCACATGGGATCTGCGCCCCCCCACTCGCACCACGGAGGTGTCCCGTACGCCAGTGGGCCGACTCTGATTTCATTGTCACTTTAAAAGAGCTGATATGTAGCTCTCTGTGCTGGCGGCACCGAAAGACAATTTGAATTGCACGAGACAAACCTCAACAGCGCGCATCCTGAAAATGGCAGAAATTCATTTTTAAAAGATTTGACCTCACTGAAAGTCACTGTATAATTTGCAGATATTACCACTCAGGGCATTCTGGGAAATGTCAGCTCAACATTCTTCCTGTTCTGAACATCTTGTGAATGGAGCCTCCCTGAAAGTATGTTTTACAAATCTTTTTTTGTGTCTTCAAACTGTTTAAGCTGCGCTAGCAGATCTGTATTCCTGCTGAATTATGAAGATTTTTCTCCTTCAGTAATTGGTGGAGGGAACAGTTTTATTTCACTTTCTGCTTAATGACAGCCGATGGCCTGAGGCACAGAGGAGAGAAGTTCCATTTCACAGACACCTGCAGAGACTAACATTTTGTGGCTAAGAGAGACACTGTGTATGAACTCCCTACTCACCCTCTAATGAGAACAGCCTTTTTTGATGTTTTAATTGCAGAATATGCATGCAGAATATTTTTTCTGAAGTTCATGAATATGATATGAGCACATTTACTGATGTAGGAACACTTCTAGCTGCTGTGGAGTAAGCTGAATTTGTAAAGCAATCAAGCATTTTTTGGAGAAAAATACCGGTGCAAATGAAACGCCAAATGGTCTGGCAAGTACATCAGACTATTAGTTAAATGCAAATTTAAAAGTAAATAAAAAATTGAATTCCAACAAAACAAGGTTTTCACAAAATATAATTCTCTTCTACTTGTTGCTATAATACTGTTTTTAGTGTTTTTAAAAGAAGTTTCTTATGCTCATCAAGGCTGACTTTATTTGATCAAAATATGCAGTAATTAAAGTAGTCATTACTCCAGTCTTCAGTGTCACATGATCCTTCAGAAATCATTCTAATATGCTGATTTGGTGCTCAAGAAACTTTTCTTATTATTATCAATGTCAAAAACAATTGTTCTGCTTTTTGTGGAAACTTTAAAGTATTTTTGTTTTACATGAAAATATATCATATTGTGGAATCCAAATGGGTTTCAATCAGCAATTCATACTGGTTTTAAGAATACTGACCATCAAGGTCACATCCTTGACTGTGAGTTCATTTATTATGATCATCATCAGCAGTTATAGTGGCTGTGCTGTATTCCAATGCAGGTACAGTAAAAGGGTTCTAACACTCAGTTAACTGAAGCAGGTTTATGATGTGTTATAGCTTGTTTTTCATGTGCATCTCAGTGGCAGTGAGTGAAGAACAAAGATTCAGTTTCACTTTTGAGTGAGGAGATGAACTTTATTTATGGCATGAAAAATGAAGGCTACCATTTTCATGGCCTTTTTTAAGTAAATGTCGTAACTGAACTTAAAATATCAAGTTGCACTTAAAATCTGCCATAATTGTAGAAATGATTTAGATTAAGCAATTTTTTTTATTTAAATCTTATGTTAATTTTTTTAAGTTGAATAAATAAGTTCCCGTGTAAAAATGTATACAATGGAAAGCAAAGTGCTTGTTTTCCTAAACTACTGACAACATCACATGAAAATGTGTTGAACACTAATGACTAAAAACGCTCATGAAATAATCAAAAAAACTGATCATTTTGAGTAGAAGAACAAACAAACAACTCAGCTCAACTCAACTCAACTCAACTCAAACTTTATTTATAAAGCACTTTCATTCAATTGAAGAAAATTATTTGCCAACCAGCACTTAACCTCTGTCAGACATTGATGCAGAGACTGCAAAGCACATTTATGGTCCTGTTTCAATGGTAAGTAAATTTGTGAATCATCCGCATACAAGTGATAATG
The DNA here is from genome assembly GCF_001515625.1 of Sinocyclocheilus rhinocerous. NCBI lineage: Eukaryota > Metazoa > Chordata > Actinopteri > Cypriniformes > Cyprinidae > Sinocyclocheilus > Sinocyclocheilus rhinocerous. The sequence continues at coordinate 19,182 of NW_015656153.1, read as the reverse complement.
AATCCCAAATTTTTCAAAAATAAAACTCAATGGCAACATATACAGAGAAAATAAAATTGGTCCCAGAATAGAGCCCTGAGGAACCCCACAGACAAGAGGAGCAGTAGAAGAAGAGTAATCACCTAAACTGACTGAAAAAGTCCTATCCTTCCGATAAGAAGAGGACCATTTTAAGGCTAAGCCCTGAACACCAACATGATTCTTGAGACGAGCAATAAGTATATCGTGATCAACTGTATCGAATGCTGCAGTAAGATCTAACAAAATTAGAACAACACAACTCCCAGAGTCAACACCTCTTAAGATATCATTGGAGACCCTCAAAAGTGCGGACTCTGTACTGTGGCCGGCTCTAAAACCAGACTGGAATCTATCTAAGATATTATTCCTCTTTAAAAAAAAACATTTAACTGCTCCAACACAATTTTTTCCAATATGAAAATAACAATAAAAAACACGTGCTGACATCACAATTTACTAAACATGACAACAAAAACAGCACTGTAAGCCCTTGGTCATTCCTTCAGTGTATTGAACTAACAAAAATGCATTCATCCAAATCATATGCTATGCTTTTTGGTTTGACTTAGGCTATCCTAATGGCTAAGCAAGATGCATTTCTTGTGTTCCTAAAAGCAGCAGGCCTACTTTGTTAGAGCTTCAGAACAGCAAGTAAACAAAACACTAAATCAATCAAATAAACATTTGCTGTTCTTTCAACATGACTTACGTGATCTAAGATTCATTTTTGACAACTTAGCATTATTAGTGAGCATGGATGATCAGGACAGTCGTGTGTGTGTTTGAAGCAGCAACAACAAGGTTGATTTATCCCCAGAGGAATTCTGGTAATTATAAAACACAGAGATGACTCGCGTTAATTAACAATCCAATTACGCTTCCTTACATTTGATTTTTTCTCACCCACATTGTAATCTTCCAATCTCACCATCTCTTTCTCATTTAAATCATGTCATCTTGTAACGAGGTGTAATCAGTGTGATAATACACGGTCTAGCCAATTAAAACGCGTCAGTATTATTACTTCTCATCTTCCAAAACCCCACTAACACCCATCCACCCACCCACTCCTCCGATTACATAAGCTTTGTGGGTTAGTAAGCTTAGATAAAATAGCCTATGTGAAATGACCAACTAAACGGAACTAAAACAGGACTTCCCTCACCTCATTTCTCAACCGCTCTCTCTCCCTCTTTTGCTTCCCAAACTCAACCTCCCCTCCTTTCTCATTTATCTCTCTCTCTCTCTCTCTCTCTCTCTCCCTCTTCTTATCAAACACACAGGGTCTGCAGCGGCGGGTGAGGAACATCGTCTGCGCGCGCGCGCGCGCTCGTGCCAACTGTCTGTGCGCTTGAGTGTGTGTGTGTGTGTGCAGAGCACGCACACATGTGCCTCTCCCGGTAATGTGAGAAATCAAGAGGGACACATCTCTTAAGTCTCCTTGTGGTGGGATTTCAATTTGACGCACTAAACGTAGCGCGCGTCTTCGCTCTCACACACTCTCCCTGCATGTGTGTCCGCTCGCTGCAGCTCCGGTGTCGGGCAAACCCTCTCACTGCTGCACTTCTCACACACTCTCCCTGCATGTGTGTCCGCTCGCTGCAGCTCCGGTGTCGGGCAAATCCTCTCACTGCTGCACTTCAGCCAATGTGGAACAACTCGTCTGCAGCCGGCCGCCTCGCATGGCTCCTAAAGAAGCGGATATGCCCCAGTGCCACGGGAGACTGACGCCTTCACTGTCTTCCTCTCCTCCGCTAATGGTCCTCTCAGGGTGAGTGTGCCCTCCGTCCAGCCCCGTTTTCACATCAAGTGCTCGAGCAGGAAGGTCTGTTTGTGCATTGCAATGTGCTTATTCGTTGGCTGGCTGACGGTTACTTACTGTACTGAGGCTGAGTGAGTGAGTGATCTTGGTTTCAATTACACTTCATCTATGTCTGTGCCACAGAATGGAATATGATAATTAATTTCACTTTTTTTCCTGTCCTTTGGAAAGGCTGGAGCTTGTGAGGTTTGTGACATGGCTTTGTTAGAGCTATTTTATAGCCTATAGTAGGTTCTGTCATTTAACAGTCTGATGTTTTAGTCCAGTCTTTCTACAACCTGAAATTTTGAAAGCCACGTCACAATGCTTCCTGTGAAAGCTGCAAAAACAATATTTGTAGGTGTAAAGGCAATTTGATGAACGTGGGATTATGTCCTTAGTGGATGAGGGCTTTTTCTCCCATGCCTCAGCAGGCTCAGCACAATGCGTTTGCAGCTGGATGCTATGATTTTTTCATATGCATAAGGTGTATTTTCAGTTAAAGTTAGGTATTTTAATGGTGCAGACTTGTTTAAAACCTGTTAGTCACTATAATGGGGAGTTAAATAAGCATTTATTGGAAGCTGTATTGTAGACATGACAAGAAATAAGTTAGAGAACTTTTATGTAAGGTATAAACCTGTCAGGAAAACATGAGAGGATGTGCGTTTGAATGATGGCATCCCTGCCATATGATATTGTGCTACATGGTGTGTATGTGTGTGTCTGTGGGAGAGAGAGATTTCCACTCTGTCACGGACCACCCTGTATGATGGAATGACACTTTCTATCTTCACTGTAATTCAGAATCTCATTTTCTTCAGATATTAACTTTTTGTCATTTGTACACATGCCAGAATGGAAAAACATCCAGCATATTTTTCACCCATTTTGAGTGAAATGTTTCCATCATTCTTTCATTACCTTGTCCTTGCGGGAAGATTAGATGCTCTGTTTTTTACAGATTTAACTTTTGATTCCAGGAAACCAGGCTGAGTGAGGCTTTACATCCTACCGTTTTATTTTAGTACCATTTTCGTCCACCGTATACCTCAGTCCTGCAGTCTTAGGCCTCTATTTGAACAGAGGATGAATGTGTTTAGTCACGCTCCAAAGCGTCTTTACTCTCTTCCCTTATTTTTTGCTCGTTCTTCAGTTTTTGTTCACTTCTTTAGGCATGACTGATGATGGGCCATTGAAATAAGCTTTTGTGTTTAGATTCGGGAAATGTGTGAATAAAGGAAAGATCATTTAAATTATAAATTATAGTATTTCACTTGTTTTGTTCAGCACACTAAATCTTCATTATGTTTTTCACAGCAACATGTAGAACATATTAAACACCCACCTTTCTTTTGCTTTCTTCCTTTTAACCCTTTCAGTCTTTACATGATGTCCATTGTAGAGGACATATGTGTCAAAATACAAAGGGGTTGAAACATATTTCAGATTCTGATCAAATGAGCACATTTGTGACTGATCATGTGACTCTGTACTCTGGAAAAAGTATTAAATTAGAAAAACACTAAATAGAAGCATTTGTGAATTTTTAAATCCAACTGTAGGATGTTGAATAAACAAGTGAATGATTGCAATTTTTTTTTTTTACTTCGTGACTGATCCATGCACCAAAGGGTTACATTTTTCTTCCTTTCATACATCCACTTACAGTGATTTAATGACACCCCAGTGTACATCACAAATCCAAAAGGGGATTCCTCCATTTTCAGTCACTTTAATACTTTAGCTTGTTAGTAGGATTAGCGCCACATTTCTCATTCACAGCACCTCGCGCAGAGCTCTGGTAGTCATTTGATCCCACTGTACACCTTACATGGCTTGCTGATAAGTCTGTAAATCCAGTGTTACAAACTGCACCTTCTCTGTACCAGCCAGTGGCCAAAGGCAATATAATGTTTAGTATAGCCTGAACCAGCACAGTGAGACAGTGACCCCCTTTAAAATGGTGATTTTGGCATGTCCCACATTTTGACCTTTCTCAACTGTTTGCAACAATTAAAATGTGAAATAATCAGTTCATTGTAGTAAAAATGATTTAAATTAACAATTAATTATTTTTATTTTTTACAAAAAATAAAATAAAAATAAATGAAGTAAAAACAAATAAGTAAAAATACAGTTGCTGGTGCAAAAAATAAAATTGTGTAAAATTCATTAAAAAATATTTGGTAAAAGTTTATTTTATTCTCACTATTATCTAGTTGCTTATTAGCATGCATATTACTGGAATATTGACTGTTTATTAGTACTTATAAAGCACATATGTGACCCTGGACCACAAAACCAGTCATAAGGGTCAATTTTTTCGAAATTGTCTGAAAGCTGATTGATGTATGGTTTGTTAGGATAGGACAATATTTGGCCGAGTTACAACTATTTGAAAATCTGGAATCTGAGGGTGCAAAAAAATCTAAATACTGAGAAAATCGCCTTTAAAGTTGTCCAAATGAAGTTCTTAGCAATGCATATTACTAATCAAAAATTAAGTTTTAATATATTTACAGTAGGAAATTGACAAAATATCTTCATGGAACATGATCTTTACTTAATATCCTAATGATTTTTGGCATAAAAGAAAAATCAATAATTTTGACCCATACAATGTATTTTTGGCTATTGCTACAAATATACCCCAGCGACTTACGATTTTTTGTGGTCCAGGGTCACATATAGTCTGCATGACCATATTTTAGATCTCTTAATCCTACCCCATACCTAAACCTAACAACTATCTTACCAACAATTAATAAGCAGCAATATAAGTGTTTATTGAGGCAAAAGTCTAGTTACTAGTAGTTACTAGTGTGAATTTGTCCATAAACTAAAGAGTGACCAAAAAAATTATTTAGATTCACTTTTATTTGTATACAATAGGGGTGGAACGGTTCGAACCGTACGGTTCTCCACACACGGTTCGGCACGCGCTAGGACCGCGGTTCAACTTAAATCTGACAACGCATCTGTAATATGGTTTGCTATAAATAACACGTAAAACAAACAGGGTTTGTCTAATATATGTTTCGGTTGATGGATGCGCATTCTGGCTTCCCAGTACATTACAACAACAGCGATGAAAAAAAAAAAACTTGGACGAACCATTGACTCTTGTTCAATGCGAATGCCGTATGCTGGAATATGAGCATTTATTCCATCATCACCCGGGTGCTGATAGTGCGCGCGCACAGGTGAGACCTGAACAGCACACGTTGATATCTGTGTTTAAGCTAAACTCATATAAGCTTTGCCAGTTTAAAGGGGTCATATGATGCGATTTCAATTTTTCTTTTCTATTTGGAGTGTTACAAGCTCTTGGTGCATAAAGAAGATCTGTAAAGTTGCAAAGATTAAAGTCTCAAATCCAAAGAGATATTCTTTATAAAAGTTAAGAGTCAGCCACACCTACCTAAAACGGCTCGTTCTAACACACCCCCACATATCTACCTCACTATGTGGGAATATTTGCATAACGCCTCCCAAATGTTTATGCAAAGAAAGAAGGCGTAACTTTTATTCTCACTGTAGTATTGTTGCCGCTGCCGCCATTTCGTAAAGACGCTGTGTGCTTCGTTGTCAAAGCGAATCTACTTTGTTTGGTCTTCCAAAAGAGGACGATATC